>NC_048445.1:17450609-17586415 GCF_004353265.1 Vitis riparia
TTTTTGACTCATGGTTGCCTTATACTAACTCCACTCACAATGTTGAAATTGAATCCCAAACATTAACCTCACCATGTACAAGTCCTCTACCTGCGATACCATTACTCACTTTAGTTTCTAACACTGTCACAGGTTCCTCTTCAAACATGCATGGAAGTTAGCAGCTCGGGACTCAACCTGAGACCAATGTGTTACCTCCCTTGCAAGTTGAATTGTGTGAACAATCATTCAACACTCCACATAATGACGTCAAACCAAATCAACTCGGCTTGCAATCCTTAAATCATCAAAAGCAACCACCACAAACACAACCCTCACATTCTATGATCACTCGATCTCAAAGAGGAATCATTAAACCCAATCCAAAATATGCCTTGACTTCCACCATACACTCAACCAGTATCCCTCGTGAACCTCACAACATACGAGCTGCTCTAACTTATCCGGGATGGAAAGCAGCAATGGATGAAGAACTCAACGCCTTGCATAAAAATAAAACTTGGGTGCTTGTTCCACGCACCTCAGACATGCATGTTATTGGTTTAAAATGGGTATTCAAACCAAAACTTAAACCCGATGGTTCATTAGATCGCCTTAAAGCTCGTGTTGTGGCCAAAGGGTATCATCAAGTGGATGGTCTGGACTACACCGAAACCTTCTCTCCAGTCATCAAACCTGGAACTATTCGAATGGTCATCACTATAGCTCTTGTTAAAAAATGGCCCATACGTCAACTTGACGTAAAAAAAATGCATTCCTTCATGGTTTAATTTTAGAAGACATACACATGGAACAACCTCCAAGAATGGCTGATCTCGAACATCCAACACATGTGTGCAAGCTTCAAAAAGCCCTCTATGGCCTCAAACAAGCACCTCGTGCTTGGTTTGATAGATTTAGTGCTTTTCTTCTTAAATATGGATTTTTTTGTAGCCTAGCCGACCCATCTTTGTTTATTTTTCACTCTAACCTTGGAACACTAATTCTCCTACTTTATGTAGATGATATACTCCTCACAGGTTCTTCCACAACTCTAGTTTCAACCTTCATTCAACTCTTGAGCTCTGAATTCGCCATGAAGGAGTTGGGCCAAATTCATTACTTCCTTGGCATTGAGATCTCTCAAACATCTGATGGTCTTCACTTGTCCCAATCTCACTATGCTCTTACCATCCTTGAGAGAGCCAACATGGTCGATTACAAGCTTATGAGCACACCTTTTGAAGCCAAAACCAGAACATCCTCAAATGATGTCTTGCTAGAAGATCCGAGTTATTTTAGAGGACTTGTTGGTGCTTTATAGTACCTAACCCTCACCAGACCAAATCTTTCATACAGTGTGAATTTTGCATCACAATTCATGCATGCTCCCACTATCGTGCATTTAAAAATGGTTCGGAGGATCTTAAGATATGTCAAAGGCACTATTGACATCGGTTTACATTTTACTTCTAATACAACACTTGATCTTTGTGCTTTCTCTGATGCAGATTGTGTAGGGTGTCCAACCACACGACGATCCATCACTGGATACTGTACGTTTCTTGGAGGAAATCTCATCTCTTGATGTGCAAAAAAACAAGATACAGTTTCTCGGTCGAGCACCGAAGCGGAATATCGAGCCATGGCAAATGCAGCAGCTGAACTCACATGGATGTCATTTATTCTTCAAGATCTTCACATTTCGTTGGCCTCTACACCAACTCTTTATTGTGATAACACAAGTGCTCTTCACATGACAATAAATCCGGTGTTTCATGCTCGTAGCAAACACATCGAGTTGGATTACCATTTTGTGCGCGAACGAGTTGGACTTGGACTTCTCGTCACTCAACATATCTCCACTGAAAAGCAAGTAGTAGACCTCTTCACCAAACCAATGTCAAAGGCTGCACTCAGTAACTTTCGAACCAAACTCAACCTCTAATCCCGACATAGTTTGAGGGGGGTATTGGCACAACTCAGCACCTTGGCGTGAATTGTGGGACTCAAAGTAGTGATAAGGTTGGAAGTGATAAGGTTGAAAACTCCCACAAGTCATGCTACAACAGTGGAGAGACGTTGACAGATGAAGGAGTCTCAATGGCAACAACTTCAACCTGAAATGGTAGTCTGACTAGTTAAGGAAATCTCAATAAATTGACTGAGCAAATCCCGGATTCAAAACAGAGCTTATCTTGAAGAATTCTATTAGAGCTTATCTTGAAGAATTCTGTTATTTTTTGTTATCCCATTTTTCTTTTGTGTTTAAATAGAGGACGTGGTTCTCTATATGTGGTATTCTGGAAATAAACAAAGGTGTTACATCTCCAGACGAGTCATGTATAAACTCAATTCTTTTCCTCTTCATCTGTTTTTTTCAAATTCTCTTTTGGACTGAGACACTGTCAACCTTTACAGTAGGGGTCCTTCTTGAAGAAAATTTAAACAGCATAGGATCACATGTTGACATTTAAGCATGCATTGAACGGCAAAAACGGAAACGTTCACCTTGGTTAATTCCGTGAAAGGCCATTTCTTCCTCTTTTCTGGTACTCAGGAAGCTCCTCCGGTGCTTGATGGTGCGAGAATTACAGGTTAATGAGCTCTTCCCTTCTACACCCAGATTCAGTCCAAAACGAGAGTGCGTGCTCTCTTTCAACCAAAGGAGGAAGGAGCAGGGAGCCTGCTAGAGAGAGAGAGCCCTTCCTTTTCTTTTATATATATATTCATATATATATCACACACATTATTTGAACCACCACTTGACTTAATGGGCCAGTCAAGTGAATTAGGGTGAGCCCATAAAAAATCAAGCAACAATATGTGTCCAGTCCTATTATGGACCACAATGCAAAAATAAATAACACTGATTTATGACATTATTAAATTGATTATGTAAGTCCACACATAAAAATTTCAACAATCTCCCACTTGGACTACATAATCAAACATTACAACATACACATAATCATAAATCAATGTCCCATAGAATCTCATCAGAAATAAATAATCAAAAGCAATCATATATGCTTCATTGCTTGATTCACAGGGAAATGTACAATAATAGCAATCCTTTCAACAATAACATAGTATTACAATACCAAAAAAATGGCTCCCACTAACTTAATACAACCTAGGCTTCCAACAACCCCATTTGAGATACATGTTCCTGAAACGCAATTATGGGTAAGCCTTTTGTTAATGGATCCGCCAACATACTTTTTGTGGACATGTGTTCAATATCAACAAGAGACTCTGCCACTTTCTCCTTAACAAAATAGAACTTTACATCAATATGTTTGGAGCGAGAAATACTCCTAGTGTTCTTGGAGAAAGCAACTGCTGCGGAATTATCACAAAATAATTTCAGCGGTCTAGAAATGGAGTCAACAACTCCCAAAGCTGAAATAAAATTTCGCATCCATATAGCGTGACAACAAGCCTCATAACATGCCACATACTCTGCCTCCATAGTTGAGGATGCTGTAAGTGTCTGCTTGACACTTTTCCAAGATACAACTCCTCCTGCCATCATAAAAATATAGCCCGTAGTGGATTTCTTATCATCTATGCAGCCAGCAAAATCAGCATCACAAAACCCAACTACATCAAGTAAGCTGGTGTGTTGATATGTCAACATTAAGTCCTTAGTTCCTTGCAAATACCTAAGGACCTTCTTAGCTGCTTTCCAATGTTGACTCCCAGGATTGCTCAAGTACCTTCCCAACATGCCCACAATAAAAGCAATATCAGGGCGTGTACATACTTGAGCATACATAAGGCTGCCCACCACAGATGAATAAGGAATGGTCTTCATTTCCTCTCTCTCATCATCATTTTGAGGACACTGAGCCTTTGAAAATTTATCACCCTTCACAATTGGCGCTTTAGTAGATTTACAGTTGTGCATATTGAACCTCTTCAATATCTTTTCAATATAGGCTCTTTGAGACAATTTAAGCACTCCATTAGCCCTATCACGAAGAATCTTTATGCCCAAGACATAAGAAGCCTCACCAAGATCCTTCATGGCAAAATGGGTTGACAACATGTGCTTTGTCTCAATCAACAAGTCAGGATCATTTGATGCGAGTAGTATATCATCAACATATAAAACAAGAAATATGTAACTACTCCCACTGACCCTCAAATATATGCATCTGTCAACTGTATTCTCATTAAAGCCATTTTGGGTGATAATACTATCAAACTTCAGATACCACTAGGTCTTTCATCAACAGAGCTCACATCTTCAAAATATACAACCCTGTCTGATTCAAAGATCCTGGTGGTATGAGATGGACAATAAAATCTGGAACCCCTTGATCCAATGCAATAACCAACAAAGAAACCACTGATGGTTTTAGGGAAGAACTCAAATTCATTTGGCTTATCAACTCTCAAAGCCCAGTCCAAAATGTGCATAGTCATATGCACATTGAAAGACTCAAAACATTCCTCAAAATTATTCCAGTAAGAGGTTTGATGGCAGACAATTGCAGAGTAATACCAGGATTGCTAATAGCTGGAAAATAGCAAAATTAAGCAATATGCATGTTACTACAAAATCATGCATTTGCTAGTTTCCAGAATTTCTCAATTTAGCAATAGCTTGGAATTTTGAAAATTCCACGACGGTAAGGACAACCAATTAAATATCACAACCAAGATGCACTAATTTTATTACCGAAAGGGCAAAGAAAATTAGTACAGTTCATAATATAAAATTAATTTCCTTCACCAATCCAAGCATCCTACCAAATATTATAATCATCGATAGGACAATCACAATACTCGTATGGACCTTAGTTATCACAATAATAAAACAATCAAAAGAGGGAGATAAAATATTTCAACAAAGACAATTTGACACATAGGATCACGATAGGCAACCACACATATGTTCACTATTGTCATGAATAAAATTCAAAATATCTTAATTTTCACAATTTGACACACTTGGAATTGCGATAGGCAATCACACAAGTGTGCTTCATTGCCTCAATAAATTGAAATATTTAACAAAATTGACATAGGACAACATTATTGATATAAGGAAAAAATATACCATAAAGAACAATAATGATAATAATTGTCCCAATAAAGTCAAATTTAACAAATGCATAATAATTCTAGCATATGCACAATCAATCCAAGAATACCAAGGCAACAAACAAAAAAAAAAAAATTTGTGGTTTTTTTTTAATGACGTCATGATGACGTCATCATGACACTATTCATCTCCTTCTCCAGTTGAACACGCCCTGGTGCAGGAGAAAAAAAAAAAAAAAAAATTCCTTTTTCGGCCAAAATTTTGGGCATTTTCCGACAAAAAACGCTTAGATTTCCATCCTCAAACATCAAACCTTCAATCTAATCCCAAAATTTGCACAAAAAACGCATAATAGGAAGAACCAAAGCAAGCCCTAATTCTCGAAATCCCACCAAACAAGCTCCAAAAATCAAATAAAATGATGGGTTTTGCTCAAAACAATATTCTCTACAAGTTTCCAACAACAATCGGGCTTGAAAACAGAGAATCAACAACAAACGAGAAATAAAATTTCAAAAAAATGGCTTCCACAACAGGAAACGGGAAACCCAAAAATTAACCCAAAAATGCAGCTCAAATGTCAACCATACTTGCTTTGATACCAATTGAAGAAAATTTAAACAGCATAGGATCACATGTTGACATTTAAGCATGCATTGAACGGCAAAAACGGAAACGTTCGCCTTGGTTAATTCCGTGAAAGGCCATTTCTTCCTCTTTTCTGGTACTCAGGAAGCTCCTCCAGTGCTTGATGGTGCGAGAATTACAGGTTAATGAGCTCTTCCCTTCTACACCCAGATTCAGTCCAAAACGAGAGTGCGTGCTCTCTTTCAACCAAAGGAGGAAGGAGCAGGGAGCCTGCTAGAGAGAGAGAGCCCTTCCTTTTCTTTTATATATATATTCATATATATATATCACACACATTATTTGAACCACCACTTGACTTAATGGGCCAGTCAAGTGAATTAGGGTGAGCCCATAAAAAATCAAGCAACAATATGTGTCCAGTCCCATTATGGACCACAATGCAAAAATAAATAACACTAATTTATGACATTATTAAATTGATTATGTAAGTCCACACATAAAAATTCCAACACTTCTGACACTGCGCTTTGGTTCACTTGTTTCATTATCGGTCAAATCTGACCATGGCGCCTAAGATTTTTCTAGGTTCCATAATCATGCCCAGGAAACTGAATCAGAAGGAGGCATCAATGTGCGGGATCCTCCCGGCGATGTGTCTTTGTGGGAATTGAGTCTAAGCTAACGAGCTTTTTGCCTCCATACTCAAGCACTTGCTTGTTCCTCTAATGATCCTATTTTAAGGTAGGAATAAATCTCAAACACTTGTGACTTGTGGATTTCATCACGGAACAGTGTCCAGATTTCATGACCTGTGCATGGATTTCAAATGTATGATAGAGTGCATGAAGCGAGGGGGAAGCAATGAGGGTATTAGTGAAAGTAGAGTGGTGGTGGGAAATAGGGCCTCTTTATGCTCATAGCAGCAGATATGCTTACACGGAATGAAACTCCTGGCGTATCAAAACATGGGCCCACTTGTGGAGTGATGGAAGATTGAGAAGAGCGTTGGCCACATGTACAATAAGATGGCCATGCATTTCCGAAATTACATGCATGCGAGAAGTCAAGGGAAGGAAACAAAGACAGGTTGGGTGTACAGTTGGCGCTGACATTTTTCCCCAGCAGATTCGTGCCACTACTCCATCATTTTAAAGGAGAATCATCTGAAACAAAAATGGAGTTTCTGGAAAGTGGAGCCATGAACCAAATCGGGACCAGAGAATCCATCACCTTCAGATAAGTATACAGATCCATTGCCCATTGTTGTAAGTGGTCTAGCTCCCTTACCAAAAGTAAACCCCGAATCTGCATCTTTCGAGGCACCCCTGTTTTTCAAAACCCTATGGCAAACACCAAGGTCATTGTTTTCAACTTTCCCAGTTATATAGACTGAACCAGAAACTGATAGCTCTCCTCGTGGGTCTTTTCCAATAAAGCATCAACTCTGGGTTTATTTAGCTCCAAACTCGTGATGAGCAGTTGGGATTATGACTGTTTCAGAGAATTGTGGAGAGATATTAGTAGCACGGAGATGACGATCTTCTTCATGGGAATGGCCTCCAGTGTAAAACGCTTGGACGCCAGCAATATCAACATTGCAGCGCCAAGGACATGGCCAGCTTTGTATGATCAAACAAAAGCAACTCGTAGATAGTCTTCGTTGCAAGAAATAGTATGAACTCGCCCTTCGAATTCCCATCATCAATCTCCATAGGTGAAGCGAGGGCCCCGTTAGCCATAAAAAGCAAATGACTGATTGAATCATCCCATGTCCATTTAAGCAGTTCACCATAACAAGATTATAGGAATCTGACCTGTCCAATGCCTTCAAATAAAATCAATAACTTTGCCATCTTGGCACTTTTAAAGAGAGCAACCTGCAGTAGGACTTCATGTTGTACACATCCAATATCTTCCAAACATCCTTTCTATCGTTTCCAAATTTTGTATGAAGGAGAGCCGAGTGGTATTGAACAAAAACACTTTGAAGATCATGGTGCTGGAGGCACCTTTTTTCAATCAATTATCTCTCTTCCGCACTGGCATTCCAATGAACCCGGCATCCATGCATGTATCAGTTGTAGAACAAGGTGAAAATTATGATTCCATCCTCTTATATAGCTGTTGATGCTCCTAGAGGTATGACTTGGTTGACAAGAAATGGAAGAAGGGCCAAAACATTTATACCCTCATCTATATTATGGCACCATGCTTCTTAAATTTGTAGCCTGTTTGTCATCCTTTGGTTAGCGTCTTTACCTTCCCATTGCTCCATTTTCGGTTCTGAAATTTTATTAAATCTACTGTGAACAACTGTTTTGGTGAAGGACATCTCCAATCAAAGAGAAAGGCTCTAAGGTAGTGCTAATGGCAGTGTATGCAAACTGAAGACCAACTAGAATAGCTCCACGTGAATTCTTCAATGGAGCCGATGGGAGTTTGCCTACTAATAATCCTTAGTAGTGCATGTTGACTTTCCTTGATAATGGATGTTGATCGTATATACTCAGATGAAGATGTAGGAGACACGGATAATGTATCGGAGGTTTATTGTTGATGCCTGGTTATGTTGAAGGTTACTTCATCAAACCCCATATCATGTTGCCACTAACATTGCTGGAGAAATCACTAGAACCTCAGTGTTAGAAGTAGACAAGTCAGGATTCAAGATGGCAGAACCCATTCCAAGATTTTGAGATGAATGTTCATGAGTGGCACCATTAAGAGTACCAGCTTGGCTTTGGCCCATTAATCATCCTTGCAGAAGAGGTAATTCCCAAAATTTTGGGCCTCTACAAGGTAAAAACTAATGCAGATGCCCAAACTCGATGGATTCTGGCAGATTAGATATGTGCCCAGGAACTCCACATGATGCACTATTGGCACCACTGAAAGTATCTAGGTTTGTAGAGCTTTTGTGCTGGTTTTGTTCCACAGGTTGCATTTCAGTGGAATCCATGGCATCCATTTTGGGGTCCGAAATACCATTTTCCATTCCATTAAGGACACGATTAATTTGTGTACCTCCTGTACTAGGATTTTAGCAAAAAGGCATAACAGGAGAAGTTTCCATGGGAAACACCATATAATCATATTGGCCAGCTGCATTTGCATCTGCTTGAAATTGCACTAAACCAGAAAAACCCATTTGTACCCTGCTTGAACCGGTAGTCCTATTAGCGTGATACAAATCTATTCTTTAATCATTCCTTGCAAATGAAGGAATGACTGAGAAAGGTAAGGATGCAAGGTGTAGTTCGGAAGCCAAATTGAGACGGTCACTAGAATGAATATTCGCCAAAAATACTGCAGCAGGAGGATAGTGCAAGTAACCCGGAGATATTGCTCGTCATTGACCTCCGCAGTCAAGAGAACTGGAGCACCGATGAAAATGCACAGCACGAAGTGAACGTCTTGTCTTCAATATAATGGTTGGTGACGAAGTCTCCCCTCTCCTACTGTAGTGCCATACTTATAGCTTGTGCCTTGAAGCAACAACAAGCAGTTCTCCTTTGGCATGGAAAGCAATAGAAGCAATAGGGCGATAGAAATCACGAGATCCTATACACTCCGCAGTATTTGCATCCCATATACGAACTTCATGATCTAAACTCCCACTTGCAAGTATTTCAGGATGCACTGGGTGGGACCTAACCACCCAAGGTGTCCTTCGATGACTAGTTAACACCTTTAAGTAGCTTCTAGTATGACAATCAATTATCTTTACAGTGTGGTCACCATGCATGGAAGCAAGTGTTTTTCCATCTGGACTGAATGTTGTTGCAGTAGTAGACCTCGAAGGAGGCATCAGATGACAATACTTGGTTGATAAATGCTGCAATGAATCTGCCTCTACCCTTTCACTGACTGAGCCCATAGAAATACACACCGCTCACATACAGACCAATAATGGAACCAGTAATTTCCAAGATACTTGGGGCTTTTCAATGGTCTTATCTCAGCAATAGACTATTATCCAATAAGGGTCTTACCTGCTAATGTAAATGATCTCCCCAATACGCACCTAGATATACAAATAGGGACCAGAAGATCATATGAAAAGTGAAATAGAGAATGGATAAAAACATAGTAAAAACCCAGGAAATAAACAAAAGGTACCAGCTAATGAACATAAAGAGAGCCTGGTTTCAAGAGTTGATCCAAAGGCCAAGATTAACGGGACGATTCTAAATAGGACTTGAATGCAAACAGGGGCATGATTTCGAGCATCAAATTCAAAGATGGACCCACATATAGATTTCTTTCAGATAGAATCAATGGCATTAAAAAAAGAATGAAAACCAAAACATAGTAAAGGAGCAAACAACCAGTCTGAACAAAATTAATTGTGGCCCTTACCCCCCTCACCAAATAATAAAAGAATGAATGTTCAGAAACAACCAATAGAATCGAATATAAGTGAGAATATAGAAAGTAACGAGAAGCATACCTGGACAGTCTTGACTCCGATCGTTTGTCTTCAAGTTGCCGTTTCTCTCTAAAATCCTTTCAAAACAAGTGTACCACCAGTTCTGCTCCTTCCATGAACACCAAAAAACCTCCCCCATTTTCCTATATCTCTTCACATCTGAAAAACCCATATGCTAGTGCTTTTTATATCAATTGGCAGCCGTCCCACCTGAGGACTCCTCCTCTCTACAAATTCTACGTCTCATCCACCAGAAAATTCCTTTTTGAATTTCCAAAAATCAATCCACGCATATCACCTAAAGAGTCCTACCTTTTCCAAAAACTTCTTCATTAGTAGATTTTCCTATAAAAACTTCAAATTAGTAAATCAGATAAATGAATAAAGATTTTCTCGAAGAATGATGATAATAATAAATAAATGAATAAATAGCAAGATAATAAACAAATAAATAAATAATAGTAAATAAAAATAGGTGATTGATAATAATAAAAATAAATAAATAAACAAATAAATAAATAGATGGATAGATAAATAAATAAATAAAAACTAAATAAATAAAAGTGATTGATAACAATGATAAAAAATAAAAATAAATAAATAAATGAGCCATGCAACCATACAAGTCATTCTAAGAATGTCTAATGGGTCAAGTGTGACTAAGTGGGTCTAAGTGAACCTAGACGGGCCTAAGGTGTTTAAATGGACTTAAGTGAACGTAGACGAGCCTAAAGTGTCTAAATGGGCCTAATGTGGTGCCTAATGAGCCGAGTATACCTATATGGGCCTAGGGTGAGACTAGGTGGGCCTAACTAAGTCTAACCGAAAGTGCACCTAAGTGAAGCCTAATCTAAACTTGAAGGGCAACCAAGGTCATAATATGGAGCCGAATAAACCCCTCAACCAAAGCCTCCAAAGCAGCTCAAAAAAGATAAGTTACGTGAGTAGTAATGGGTCATCAAAGAACTACTGTGGGGCGCTGGAAGTGAACTTAAAAACATGTGCTAAATGGACAAAATGAAGGGTCTACACTAATGCAGACTGAAAATAGAAGTGGGAAAAGACATGTCCTTGTGGTTGTGAATGATTTTTTAAGATACTCCTTTATAAGTTTTCTTAGGGAGAAATCAAAGGCTATAAAGCACTTAAAGTCTTTATTCAATAATATATAAGTAGAGATAGGCCATCCAATTATAAGAATTAGAGTGATAAGGGGAGAGAGTTTGACAATGTGGATGTTGACCTCTTTTATGAGTCTAAAGGAATTAAACATGAATTTTTAGCCCTTAGAACTCCTTAGCAGAATTGAGTGGTTGAAAAAAAGAATAGAGTGCTATAAGAAATGGCTAAGGTGATGATTCATATGCATAATAACCCTATGCAGTTTTGGGTAGAAGGTATTAATATAACCTATTATACTGCTAATAAGATTTTTCTTAGGCCTGTAATAAAGAAGACATTATGAATTATGGATTGAGAGAAAACCTAATCTTAAGTATTTAAGGACTTTTGGCATGAATGCTATATACTCAAGGATGAGGAGAACCTTGGGAAGTTTGAGGCTAAATTTGATGTAGGTATCTTCCTAGGCTATTCTACCATGAGTAAAGCTTATAGAATGTATAATCAAAATTCACAAGTCATCTAAGAATCTTCTAATGTGGTTATAAATCATACTAGGTATGACCGAGATATAATTGAGAGTCAAATCAAGGAATCGATTGAGGATAACCCCAAAGATGTGGAGACTACAATAGATAACCCTAATGACATACCTGAAAGAGACATTAACCTTAACATGAATGATGTTGTACCTCTAGATGACACTTCTGAAGAAACGAAGAATAAACATAGATCTAGAGTACCTAAGAACCACCCAATCTCAAATGTTATAGGTAATGTTAATGAACGAGTGTTTACTAGAAGACAATCAAGGTTAGATGAGATGGGTCTTGTATGTTATGCCTCCTAATTGGAGCCAAATAATGAAGAGGAAGCTTTAAGAAATGAATATTGGACTATTGCACTCTAGGAAGAGTTAAATTAATTCACTAGGAATGATGTGTGGTATTTAGTCTCTAGGCCTAAAGATAAACATGTCATAGGTACAAAATGGATCTTCAAGAACAAATAGGATGAAAATGGGGTCACTGTGAGAAACAAAGCAAGGTTGGTTGCCCAAGGATACTCACAGATAAAGAGATTGATTATGGAAAGACTTTTGCACCTGTAGCCAGATTAGAATCAATTAGGATACTTTTGGCAATAGCATGCTCCTTAAGGATAAAGCTTTACCAAATAGGTGTCAAAAGTGTTTTTCTAAATGTGATTTTGAGTGAAGAAGTTTACGTTGAGTTGAGCAACCTAAGGGATTTGAGGAGCCAAAATTCCCTAATCATGTTTATAAGTTAAAGAAATCCCTTTATAGATTAAAGCAAGCTCCTAGAGCTTGGTATGAGAGGTTCACAACCTATCTTTTGGGGAAAAAGTTCAAGAGAGAGGGAGTTGGTAGAAACTTGTTTATAAATAGGTCCAAATATGAGTTGTTAGTAGCTCATATTTATGTTGATTTTATAGTTTTTGAGCTACCTCTATTGACCTTGCCCTTAGTTTTGCCAAAGAAATGACTAAATTTGAAGTGAGCATAGTAGGTGAGTTAACCTTCTTCCTAGGATTGCAGATTAGGCAACTAAAAGATGAAATCTTTTTTTCTCAATCCAAGTATGCTAGGGAGTTAGTAAAGAAATTCGGTCTAGAATCCACTAAACACTCTAGGACACCTACGAGCACTACCACTAAGCTTAGCAATGATGCATCTAGAAAAGATGTTGAGCAAAAGCTTTATAGAAGTATGATAGGAAGATTACTTTACCTCACAGTGAGTCATCCTAATATATCTTTTAGTGTTGGAGCTTATGCTAGGTATCAAGCAAACCCCAAAGAGTCACACTTAACAACTGTTAGAAGAATTATTCGATATATAAATGAGACTTCTGATTATGATTTGTGTTAGCCCTATTATTCTTCTCTTGTGATTGTTGGATATTCTGATGCTCACTAGGCCGAAAATGTTGTGGATAGAAAAAAACATATCTGGTGTTTGTTCTTTTATTGGTGATTGTCTTGTGGCTTGGCTTAGTAAGAAACAAAACTTTATATCCTTATCTACTGTTAAAGCTAAATATATTGCTACTAGAAGTTTTTGTACGCAACTCTTGTGGATGAAGCAAATGCTAAAAGACTATGGAATTGAGTAAGAGACCATGAACATACATTGTGACAACTCTAGTGCTATAAATATATCAAAGAATCATGTTCTTCATTCTTGTACTAAACACATTGAAATCTGTCATCATTTCATTAGGGATCTTGTTGAAGAAAATGTTGTTTCTCCAGAGTTTGTCCCCACTAAATATCAATTGACAGATATTCTTACCAAACCCTTGGATTCTCTTAGGTTTAAATTCCTTAGGAAATCCCTAGGCATATACCTAATCAATTGATAATCAAAGTTATAGGTCTTAAAGGTTTTGAACTTATCATCTACTTTCTATTTCCTTTGTCCTTTCTTTTTTAGCTTGGGCATATGAATTTTTTTTTATTTACTTAATATATTAGCATGATACATAATATCTCGAGTTTATGAACTCGAGAAATATACTATATCTACAAGATTTGATGTGGATTGAATCATAGATATTTGTTAATCATTATTGACATATTTGATTCTTGATAATTAAATGTCTTTGTATATTAGAATTTCAACTATAGTTACATCTTGTACTTGATCAAGAGGGAAACTTCTTAAGTTTACTTCATAAAGTAGACTTTGATAACTTTGGAAGGATTCTCTGTCATGCTCAAATCTTATTATCCACATGCCTTGTTTGACTATGATCATTATAATTGTTTTCCAAAGTGAGTCAATGCATAATATTGAGTCATTGGTTAAACATAACTCTCATGCTCTTTCCAACGTTCATGTTCTCAACTAGAAGTTGCTCACTTGTAACATTTGGAAACACCCCCAAAGTGGATACAAAGGTAGCCATGAATGAAAAAAAAGTGAAAAATCGAATTGATCATGGTGTACAAAGCCTCCACTTTAAAAAGGAAAAAAGAAAAAGAAAAAGAAAAATTGATATCTAATTGAGGGGGAGTTAAGTTGTGTTGTATGTATATCAACAAGACCGTGTTAGACATAAATTTGATGATCTTTGTTCAAATTGACTTGATGTGTTCTTTAATTTGACCAAATACATAATTGGATCTCTTCTAAGTGATCAATTTCAAAATATAGAACTAGATAGTAAGTTGTATTCCCTTGAAAATCAATACTTATGTTTCTATGTTAGCTCTCTTATACATTGATGGTTATGCATTGGGTTTTTGAAATTGAGATTATGATTAATTCTGACCTTTGATCTTGAGACGTCATTTTTGATGGATTGATGCATACAATCTAAAGCAACTGATTTGATTTATTACTAATTGAGCTAATATTGAGAGTTTTTGAATCGATGATTTGCCTAAGTTGATTGGTATGTCGTTATTACTTGTTTCAAATTAATTACTCTTAGAATTCTAGTTTCCTTGGCTTGGTTGCTTCTTCCTTGGAATTGTCCTTAAGCTTCAAGCACTCAAGCGCTGCACTTAGTGCTCAAGCACTTGAGCGCTGCACTTAGTGCTCAAGCACTTCATCAAACACTCCCAATGCTCAAGCGTTATAAGTTGTATCCAACTCTGTTTATAGCTTTTGTGACCTTCGAGCGTTCATAAAGCTCGAATGCTAATTTATATCGAGCACTCCTACAACCCATATAAAGGCTTTTCTACTGCACCATATTCATTTAAAACATTCATGTTCTTCTTCGAGTGCACTAGGTTGCCATCTTTTTATCTTTTAAGGTTAGTTCGCTTCATATTTCTCATTTCCATTTGTATAGTATTGTTCTACATGTCGAGTTTAGCATTTTTAACGGTTTATTTTTTTCTCTGATTTTTATTTAGACTTTCTATAGTTTGTGTTTGTTCATATGTTCGCACATATTTATGTCTAATCATATACGTCAAAGGGAGGTAACCTCTCCTGGGTCACCTGAGCCCATCCAGGGCTTCTCGCTCTAGGGTTCTCTTAACCTAGACACACTTCCAAATGAGTGTGTCCACTGCTAAGAGGCACGAGAGAGTTACTATCGTTGTTTTTGTGATCGTTGAGTCTCAACCAAGCATGTTATTAACCTCAAAGCATTCTAGGACATTGTCTTTCCCATCATTATCTGAGAGGGGGGTTGAGAGACCTAGCTTTCTCTCTAAGGGACTTACTATCCCCATTTGGTTCACATTTTTTATGCGAACATTCATTTTTTTGTAGCTAGGGTCACTTTTCAGGTGACCATGTATGGTTAATCTTTCTTGGTTTCTTTTTGCCCCATCCAGCATGTCCTTGGCATGCCAAGATTAGAGGCCCATTTTTCTTATTTCTCTCTAGAAGTTCAGGCTCTCACTCGAGTAGAGCTTGATGCTATTTTGACTTTTCTCTATGGCAAACCTCTTTTCCTTCCTTCTTACATTCTAGTTGTTGGCTTCTCTAAGCCAGCATAGTTGCCTATGACCTTCTACACCTACTCCTATCTGTCTTCATGTTTAGTTATTTAAATACTCTAATATCTCTTGGGATTAAAAGAATTGGGTATAACATATAAATATTTATTGAAAATTTTAAAATCACCCATTCACACCACCCCCTCTCCCAACCTTTAGGTGTTCGTATTAGACTTTCAATTTTTTAAACATTATCTCCATCTTTACTCCTAAGAGTTCAAGGTTGAATTCCTTTAACTAATTAATAGGAATCAACCCTTTTGGAGAAACTTGAAGATTCACAAAAGGTTCTTATATATGCTTTAGAACTCTTAGCACCATAAGAAAGATTTTCTTTTGATGGAAATCTTGTGCGTGGATCAACAACCATTTGGCTCCATTTTTCCATACATTTTATTTTGCCTATGAAAAGAGCTATTTAGGCATTCTTCTCATTCATGGTTTTTGTGAGGACTTCAATTTATTTGACCATTTGAGGATTTGTTCTTCTGGTTGAATTTGGTTTATCATTATGATTGACATGATGGTGTTACAAGAAGTAATGTGATAAACTATTGTTAGTTGTTTTACTTTTATGGTCTCATGTAGATCCGCTAATATAGTGATTGTCTATTTTAGTTAAAAATAAAAGAAAACTATAGAGTTGCCTTTTGAGACATGATTGACTATGATTCCACTTATTCAACCATGTTTTTCTTTGCTTGTAGGAGTTCTAAGGAGATTTCTAGATTTTTAGGAGAAGTTGCTTCAGAAACCATAGTTTTCATAGGAAATGAAGTAACTTTCACTCTGCTCTGAGTCATGGGACTAGAACTTACTTCAATTCTAACAACTTAGATTGGATCATAATAAGTAGATTTGATTCCTTGATGACTATATTTGTTTTTTTCAAGACTTCACATGATCTAGTTTCTTGTAAGGAAGAGATTGAGGGCAGAGTTGTCCCATTAAGCATGCCAAAAATTAATTTGTACAAACAATTTTTTCTCAAATAAAGAAATTGTGAACAAAATTTTAAATTGGAAATTTAAGGAGACAATCTCCAATATGCCCTTCTATTCTTCTTACAAAAATACTCTTTTAAATAATTTAGTGCTTAATTTTGGATCTAAAGGGGTTTTATCAACAAACAATAGATCATAAAATCTTCCAATAAATAAATAAAAAATCTTCAAGTTTTTATTATTTTAAGAAATCTTCAAGTCTTTTTCAATTCTTTAAGAAATCTTTGAATTTTTTTGAACTCTCAAAACAATCTTGAATTTTCAAGGAAAATTTTTAAGAGCTCTCCAAATTTTCATTGATCTTCCAAGTATCCTTTAAAATAAGAGGAACCCTCTATTTATAGGGTTGAAAATCTTATTTTAATATTATCTCTTGATTTGATAGAGATAATTATATATGTTACTTATAATGATAATTACCATTTATTTTAAAGTCATAAGTTATTATTTTAATTATCATAATTTTTTTGTTTTTTTATTTATTAAATTATTTTATTTTATATGTCAATATATTATTAATCAACAACTGACACGTAACAATTAAGAGGGTAGAAAATGTGTTCCTCCATGTAAACAAACAAGACAAATTTTCATTTTTATCTTTTATTTTTTCATAAAAAAAATGCCAAATATGAGTGACAAAAGGTCCAAGTAACAGTATTACAAGCACCCTTATTACATGCATCTAGAGAAACCCTTCCATCACACAACTATTCAAAACCTTACCTAATTTTAAAAATGAAAAATACAATCTCAAGTGGCTTGCCAGTGGTACGTAAGCAGCCAAACAGAGAAGTTTTAGACTGTCACTTTAGGCTTAATGGTTTTGGGTTTTGAACAACTATAATTACAAGATCAAATCAACTTTGGGGTAGCTGTGGCTGTGGATTTATACCTAGATGTGCCCTGTGATGTATATCCCTCATGGTTAAGGGTAAAAGTGGAGCGTTTCTTCTCACGTACCATTGTTGTATGCCTGCGAATACTGTCTGGAGTTTGACCATGATCTCCTGGTGAACCCACCTGCACCACTTTCGGATAAGCCCATGCAAGTTGCCAAGCGAAAGCAAGAGGTAGATGAGATATATGAGAGGCCGGCATACATCTGGGAACAAGAGTGACGCCAATGAAGCCACTGAGAGGGAACCACAAAACATTATGGTAGTGCTGAGGAGATTAGAACAAGTCGGAGAGAGATGGGAAGAATGGAAGGTGAAGTCAATTCCAACTGCCAAGGCAAATACGAGAAAGTTAACAACAGCAGCCTTAATGATTATGGGGTGGGCTTGAAATACAGAGTTGTGCTCATTCTGAAACTTCAAATCTAGGAGGGCGAGAAGCACCGGGAGAATAAGGGTGAGAAGGGGGAGAATGGGGTTAGTTGCAGTACAAATGTGATGGGTTTGTGGTTGGAGGTTGGTCTCCACACCGTTTGAAGTAGGCATGGTTGTGAAACCCATAGACAGTCTGAGATTTGGGAAGAAGAAGAAAGTTGAGAAGCTCAAGCAACTCGTTAAACCAATAGACATTGAGGTCAGTGAGATTAAATAACAAGGGTCCACCAAGATCTCCTTTTCTCCTTTTGTCAAATTGAGGCCCGTCGGATAGAATGCCATTAGACTAATGTGCCGAATGCCTTTTCTCTCAGTTTTCTATAACGAATTTAGATCTTTTTCAGTTTGTTGACTCAGTTTTCTGTGAGGAATTTAGGTGTTTTCTCATTTTGTTCTCTCAGTTTTCTATAAGGAATTTAGATGTTTTCTCAGTTTGTTCTCTCAGTTTTCTGTAAGGAATTTAGACCTTTTCTTCTCTTCTCTCAGTTTTGTGTAAGGAATTTAGATCTTTTCTTTTGGTCTCTCAGTTTTGTATAAGGAATTTAGATCTTTTCTGTCTGTTCTCTCAGTTTTTTATAAGGAATTTAGATCTTTTCTCAGTTTGTTCTCTCGGTTTTATACAAGGAATTTAGATCTTTTCTCAGCTTTGTCCTTGTGGTGTTAGTTCTCTAATTTTGGAGAAGGAATTCCCTTTCTCTCAATTTTGTATAAGGAATTTCGGACAGAATGCCATTAGACTGATGTGCCGAGGCCTTTTCTCAGTTTCGTCGTTTAGTTTTCTCCTCTTGGGGAAGGAATGCCTTTTCTCTCGGTTCTTGTATAAGGAATCTTGTACAGAAACTATGCCAATTTTGTGAAGGAGAAAGAATGCCTTTTCTCAAGTTGTCCTTATGGAATTTTGTACATTAGGCTGATGTGCCACTTTCGGTTTGGTATTTTGTACCGCACTTAAAAGAGAGTTTCAGACCTTATCTTTTAGCTTTCAGCCACTTGGGGTCTTCAACACATTCCTTCTCCATTTGGAGTTGTTGTAATACTCGGGTTTTTAAGTACACGTAAGATTCTAGGAGCATAAAGCCTTTCATAAAATTGTGGGTCAAATGGTAAAAAAGAGTGGTGAAAATCCACGTGTTAGTATCTAATTGGGAGAGATTTTAGAAAAGTTGGTCAAAAGTCAATAGTTTAAAATTTTTGTTGGGTCAGATGTATAAAGTGGGAATTTCATAAAAAAAATTTTGATTTGGAGAAAATATTGAGTCATCAAATAATTGAGATTAGGTTTTGAAAATTTGAATATTAAGTACGTTACAGGAATTAATTTAATTATTATCGGGTAATTATAAAAAAAAAAACCGTAGTAAGAAAAACTTAGTAAAAATTTATGTTATATCAAATTGTTATAAGGATAATTAAAAAGAAATTGAATTGAATTTTATAATGAATCAATTTGATTTTTATAATTGAAATTAAACTTTATAGAATTATGAAACATTAAACGAAGTCGAATTGAAATTAAATTAAGAGTAAATTAAGATAATTGAATTTAGAAGAAAAAAAAATATGCAAAAGGGGTCAATTAATTAAATGTGAATTTTATGAATTTAACTTTTGAAATTTTGATGTGATTGAATAATTTGACAAATGAAGTAAATTAAATAATAGTTATATCAAAGGGTTCAGAAATTGATTTTTATAAATTGAATTACTAATTAATTTATGGAATTAAGTTTTAGAATATTACTTAAATTTTTGTTGGCAAATAAATATTGATAAAATTAATAGTTTATTATATGATGTTTTAAGTGAATTTCAGAGTAAAAATGTTTTAGGTAATTATAGTCAAATTATACTTTTTGAAGAGCAGACTTGTAGTAAATTAAATTACAAATACAATAATATTTTTCGTGAGGTGAAAAATCATAAGTTTATAATTCATAATTATAGAAGGTGAATTTAAGATTAATGGTTTTAATTTATTAAGAGAAAAGGACATGTGTGGTATTTTAGGATTTGTTTTAATAATATTATAATATATATAAAGTGAGATTGGCGTGGGAGTTTAAAATGTGAAGAAAGAAAAAAAAAAATGAAGAAGAGGGAGAGTTGTAGGGGAGTCGTCGGCAAAGAGTGGGAAAAATGGGTCGCTGGCTTTGGGACGTTGGTAGACCTATCAAATGACGTTCATTTTGCGTAAAATTATGGAAGGATATTCTATTCAATGCGAGGAACACTCCTACAGTGTCCGATTTTAGTTTCAATAGTTAGATTTTTCAGATTTAAGGTAGGGTGATTTAACCCTAAAAATTTGATTTAATATTTTCTTTGAAAAAAATTATATATTGTGTTGTTGAAAGATAATAGATGTTATTTGTAGTATTTGAGATGTGATTATTGTTGTGAATACTTTTATTTCGTGATTTACAGATTTTTTTCTTAGAATTTTTGTAATGTTTGAGAGGATTAAATATGAAAAAAAAAAATAGTTGTATTGAGTACTAAGAATTATTGATGTTGTTGGAGATGAGAAAAATTAAGGTATAATTGTGTTTTGTTAACATTTGAATTATTGGAAAAAATTTCTCGGAATGTTGTGGTGGCTTAATTGTGGAAAATTATTGTATTGGGCGTTAATATTATTGAGATTACTGGAGATAAATAAATTATGACATAAATTGTATTTTGTTGATATTTGTTTTAGTGACATTTTTCTTGGATATGTGTAGTTATTTAATTGAAGAAAAAAAATGGTTATGTTGGTTGTTGGAAATTATTAAGCATGCCAAGAATAAATAAAATTTATGTGGCTATGGTTTAAAACTACGTTTTGATGCTATACAATTAATTGTGAATTTTCTTTGACATTTGTGGTGATTAAAATGAAGAAAAATTTTTTATGTGAATTATTGGAAATTATGAGACATAATGAGTAAATAGAATTATGTCTTAGAAAGTTATGGATGTTGAAATATGATTTGATTGCACTTCATATGCATCATGGTTGTGTGAAGAAAAAGAAAAATTAAAGAAATGGTTGTGTGAAATGGAAATGAGAATGAAAAGACCCTGAAGAGGGAAAAAATGAAAAGAAAAGAAAAATAAAAAAATTGAATGACCCTAGAGAGGGCGAATTAAGAAGGGGGTGAGATCCTTAAGGTGAAAGACCCAAAAGTTTACCCCGGGAAGACTCTGAATGGGGAGTGTATTTGGGTATGGATGTGTATCCTTCGGTGAAAGCCCAAGAACAATAGTGCATTGTATGATTGCGTGTAAGCATTTGCATCATGGTTGCATTTGGAAGAAGGATTTGTATTATTTATCAAGTGTATGTTTGAATATATTATTCAAGACTAAAATGACTTGTTTATTTTGTAAATTTAGAATTGTTGATATGCTAAACATATGATTGAATAAAGAAAATGATAATTTTGATTGGTTAAATTTGTATGGTTGGAGTTTCTTTTAGTGTGTATAAAGTAAAGGTAATATTATATTTTGGCATATGGTTGTGTTTTATTAACCTAGAATTTCTAACCCATTTGGGTGTAAAATACCCTACTGAGCAACGTGGAAATGCTCACCCCTTTATTTTCTAAAAATTTTAGATGTAGATATAGTCTTTGAGGGACCATAGGAAGATTGGGAAGTATTCTAGAAAGTAAAAGAACCATAATAATGGTTGTTTTTAAATGCATATTACCCTTTTGACATGTATAATGGACTTTTGTAAGTTCAATTATATTTTGTTAGTTTGTAAAATATTTTTGGAATTATTCTTTTTTACTTAAAGATTATTTTAAACATTTGAGCTCTTGGGTAGGAAGATGACTAGTGGATTTATTATACTATTGAATAGGAGATAGTGTGATGGTTGATTTTGGAAAAGTAAAATAATATGTTACAGTAAATCTTAGCTTAATAAATTTATTTAGGATTAGACGCTTTATTGAAAAAGAAAAAAAAATCAGGGTGTTTTGATTGATTGCTAGCATGGGTAGGAGTAACTCTTAGGGTCAAACCCTTGACCTGGGGTCACGAGTCGAGTTCTGGGTTGCCCAGAATTTGGGGCGTGACAACGTGGTATCAGAGCTCAAGGTTGCAATAATACCTAAGCTTGTGTGTCATGTATGCTTACCTTCTTACATTTTCCTTCTTTGACCCTTTGATATGTCATATTAGTTGTTAGTGGATTTCAATTTATGTGTTTAAGAAATAGTATTGGAACAAGTATTGAAAATAGCTTGAGCATGCAAATTACATGTAATGGGTGCATAAATTGCTTGCAATTAATATTGTTGATAATGATTAAATAGAGTATGACTTCTTGTTGTTATTACTTGTTGATATTAAATTCCAATCATGTTGTTATGCCTTATCGTAATTTTGATTATATTGTGGTAAATTGATTGAAATGTTTCATTAATCTTAAGTTGAATGATTAAAGTAAGTGAAGGATTTGGACATGGGATTGGGATGTCCTAGAGACTCAGAGGAGGTGATATGATGTGAGAAAAAAAAAAAAAGGTAGAATTGCCTCTCATAACTTTTGTATGATTTTGGAGTTTTCCAAATATGAGTAGTATTGTAATTGCTTATATAAATGTTCTTGCATGATGTTGATTCCAATTGTTACAATTTTAGTAAGGTTTATTTGGTTAATAGTTGTTGAATTCAAAAGTGACATGTATTTTGTATTAATCATGAAGCATGTTTCTTTATGATGTGAAGAGTTGCCTAGGTTGAAGAGAGATGTGATTGGATTTGAGATATAGTTGGAGATAGAGTGTCTTTCAAACCCTGAGTGGTCAACTGGCAGGCCAACCAATTTACCAACTAGGGACTATGAGGCCTTATTTTTGTTTTATCTCGTTTATCACATCTTCCTTGCCTTGTCATTGTGACATTTAGTGTGATTGTATTATATGCATCTTACTGGGAGATATGATGTGTTGTTGAATGATAAGAAAAAAGAAGATTTTATAAAAAGGAAGTGTTGAAGGTGACGTAGGGAAATTAATTGACTAAGAGTATTGAAGAGATATAAAGCATTCAAACTGTGGGGTTGTAATAGGAAATAAATAAAATCAAGTGATGTTACAATTATTGGGACATTTAGGGCTGCATAAATGAAATATTTAAAAATATTAGTGCTTTTGAGTTATAAGATATACGACACTAGTAAATTGTTAGTCTATCAAATCATGAAAAACAAAAAGAAAACAAATAAACTCTATAAGTATCAGTGATAAATCTTATCTAGAGACCGCTCTTGTTAGTAGATTGAATAGGAAACATGTATCTTGCTAAAGGGAAAAATGACGGCAATGAGTAGAAGAAACTATAAACTTGTTTAGGGGAATTAAGATAATAATTTACTAGACAAAGTTAACAGTAGATTCAATAAAATTGATTTCGATGTATGTCGAATATTAATAGTAATCATAAAAGGCTTTGAGAAAGAGAAGACTCTTAATTACTATGTGAGACAAGATTGGAAAGTTCAAACTGGGGTAAACAAAAACAATAATGAAAGAAATCAAAGACTAATAAATGCAAGGTATAATTTCTTAATTGTGGAAGTGAGGAATTGTGATCATGGTGTGAACTTAATGACAAAACATGCACACACTCAAAAAGTCACTTAGAAATAGATTAGCTTGAAGAGATAAAATAAGATAAAGAGTGATACACATTAAAATATTTGAGGTGTACGAATGAAAAGGCAATATTACAAAGAATAATTGCAAGGAATAAAATCTTATGGAGTATCAAGAAAATAACTCAAAGTCAACCTAGATCTACAACTACGAGGATTACTTAATGAAATCTCAATTCCATGAAATCCGAATGCAATAAGAGATTAGCAAATGTTTTGACTATATTATGATTTTATCTAATGAATTATAGGAAAAATTCAAGTTAGAATGGATTCAAAGGCTTTCAATAATTCACAAGGGACAACTATTAAGCTAGCGACAATTGAATTTTGAGGATGAATTTTTTTTAGGATGAGAGGATATAATACCCGGGTTTTTAAGGACACATTAGATTCTAGGAGCATAAAGTCTTTCATAAAATTGTATGTCAAATGGTCAAAAAGAGTGGTAAAGATCCACGTGTTTGTATCTAATTGGGAGAGATTTTGGAAAACTTGATCAAAAGTTAATAGTTTGAAAATTTTGCTATGTCAGATGTAAGGAGTAGGAATTTCAGAAATAAAATTTTGATTTGAAGAAAAAATTTAGCCATCAAATAATTGAGATTAGGTTTTGAAATTTTGAATATTAAGTACGTTACGAGAATTAATTTAATTATTATCGGGTAATTTAAAAAAAAAATCGTAGTAAGAAAAACTTGGTAAAAATTTACTTTACATCAAATTGTTATAATGGATAATAAAAAAGAAATTGAATTAAATTTTATAACGAATCAATTTGATTTTTATAATTAGAATTAAACTTTATAGAATCACGAAACAATAAACAAAGTCGAATTGAAATTAAATTAAGAGTAAATTAAGATATGTGAATTTAGAAAGAAGAAAAAAAATGCAAAAGGGGTAAATTAATTAAATGTGAATTTTATGAATTTAACTTTTGAAATTTTCATGCGATTGAATAATTTGACAAATAAAGTAAATTAAATAAAAGTTATATCAGAGGGTTGAGAAATTGATTTTTATAAATTGAATTACTAATTAATTTATGGAATTAAGTTTTAGAATATTACTTAAATTTTTGTTGGTAAATAAATATTGGTAAAATTAACGGGTTAAGAGCTATTACAAATTTCAACTTCTTGGTTGGTGAAAAATTATTTTATGTATTTAATATTTGTATGAAATTGAATTTTGTTAATAGTTAATTATATCATGTTTTAAGTGAATTTTAGAGTAAAAATGCTTCGGGTAATTATAGTCAAATTATATTTTCTAAATAGCAAGTTGTAGTAAATTAAATTACGAATACGGTAGCATTTTTTGTGAGGTGGAAAATCATAAGTTTATAATTCATAATTACGGAAGGTGAATTTAAGATTAATGGTTTTAATTTATTAAGAGAAAGGGACGTGTGTGGTATTTTAAGATTTATATTTATATATAAAGTGAGATTGACGTGGGAATTTAAAAGGGTGAAGAAAGAAAAAAAAAAAAAAAGAGAAAAATGAAGAAGAGGGAGAGTTGCAGGGGAGTCGTTGGTAGAGAGTGGGAAAAATGGTTCGTTGGCTTTGGGACGTCGATGGACCTATCAAATGATGTTCGTTTCACGTAAAATTATGGAAGGATATTCTATTCAATGCGGGGAACACTCCTACGGTGTCCGATTTTAGTTTCAATAGTTAGATTCTTCAGATTTAAGGTAGGGTGGTTTAACCCTAAAAATTTGATTTAATATTTTCTTTTAAAAAAAGTATATATTGTGTTGTTGAAATATAATAGATGTTATTTGTAGTATTTGAGGTTTGATTATTGTTGTGAATAATTTTATTTCATGATTTACAGATTTTTTCTTAGAATTTTTGTAATGTTTGAGAGGATTAAATATGAAGAAAAAAAATAGTTGTATTGGGTACTAGGAATTATTGATGTTGTTGGAGATGAGAAAAATTAAGGTATAATTGTGTTTTGTTAATATTTGAATTATTGGAAAAAATTTCCCGGAATGTTGTGGTGGCTTAATTGTGGAAAATTGTTGTATTGGGTGTTAATATTATTGAGATTACTGGAGATAAATAAATTATGACATAAATTGCATTTTGTTGATATTTGTTTTAATGAGATTTTTCTTGGATATGTGTAGTTATTTAATTGAAGAAAAAAAATGGTAATGTTGGTTGTTGGAAATTATTAAGCATGCCGAGAATAAATAGAATTTATGTGGCTACGGTTTAAAACTACGTTTTGATGCTATACAATTAATTGTGAATTTTCTTTTATATTTGTGGTGATTAAAGTGAAGAAAAATTGTTGTGTGGATTATTGGAAATTATGAGACATAATGAGAGTAAATAGAATTAGGTCTTGGAAAGTTATGGATGTTGAAATATGATTTGATTGCACTTCGTATGCATCATGGTTGTGTGAAGAAAAAGAAAAATTAAAGAAATGGTTGTGTGAAATGGAAATGAGAATAAAAAGACCCCCAATAAGGCAAAATGGAAAGAGAAGAAAAAAAAATTGAATGACCCCTAAGAGGGCAAATTAAGAAGGGAGTGAGATCCTTAGGGTGAAAGACCCAAAAGTTTACCCCAAGAAGACTCCAAATGGGGAGTGTATTAGGTACGGACACGTATCCTTTGGTGAAAGCCCGAGAACGACAGTGCATTGTGTGATTGCGTGTAAGCATTTGCATCATGGTTGCATTTGGAAGAAGGATTTGTATTATTTATCAAGTGTATGTTTGAATATATTATTCAAGACTAAAATGACTTGTTTATTTTGTAAATTTAGAATTGTTGATATGCTAAACATATGATTGAATAAGGAAAATGATAATTTTGATTGGTTAAATTTGTATGGTTTGAGTTTCTTTTAATGTGTATAAAGTAAATGTAATATTATATTTTGACATATGGTTGTGTTTTATTGACCTAGAATTTCTAACCCATTTGGGTGTAAAACACCCTACTGAGCAACGTGGAAATGCTCACCCCTTTATTTTCTAAAATTTTTAGATGTAGATATAGTCTTTAAGGGACCACAGGAAGATTGGGAAGTATTCTAGAAAGTAAACGAACCATAATAATGGTTGTTTTTAAATGTATGTTACCCTTTTGACATATATAATGGACTTTTGTAAGTTAAATTATATTTTGTTAGTTAGTAAAATATTTTTGGAATTATTCTTTTTTACTTAAAGATTATTGTAAACATTTGAGCTCTTGGGTAGGAAGATGTTTGGTGGATTTATTATACTTGTGAACAGGAGATAGTGTGATGGTTGATTTTGGAAAAGTAAAATAATATGTTAAAGTAAATCTTAGCTTAACAAATTTATTTAGGATTAGACACTTTATTGAAAAAGAAAAAAAAAATCAGGGTGTTTTGATTGATTGCCACCGTGGATAAAAGTAACCCTTAGGGTCAAACCCTTGACCTAGGGTCACGAGTCGAGTTCTGGGTTGCCCAGAATTTGGGGCATGATAGTTATTAACACATTTATTCTCATCTTTGAAAATTTGAATTCCATTAAAATAATAAAGCATACATGTACATTATTATAGTGGTTCCACTTGGGTGGGTTGGATTGCTAAGGTTGATGACTAACTCTATCTCCACCTAAATAAAAAAATTATTCAACTCAAACTCAATTCATTCTGACTCTAATTCAAAGTAATAAATCTAAACCTAACTTAACCTCATTTATCTAAGTTCAAGTTGAGTTTCTATTGGTTCGATTGATGGTATACTATTATCATATAGGACAATACATATTATAGATATTATAAAAATATTCAATTAGATTTAGGTTAAGTTATTGTTATCTAAACATTAACCTGAATTCAATCCAAACTGAACTTAAATTGGAAAAACCTAACCCAAATATTGAAAATGATTGTCCAAATTTGCTCAAACAGTTAAATTTAGATTAAGTTGAACCAATCCACCCAAATTATTGTGGACTCGCATTTTTCACATGCGTCTCGACTCATCAGCAAGAATCACTTTTAGAGGTGAAAAACTATATTTTATAAAAAAAAAATAGGAGACACCCCTTATTCTTATTTTTCTCATAAGGGAAATAAAATAAGAAACTAAAACCCTAACAAAAATGACTTCTTAAACTTTTGAAAAATCGTGTATTTGAAAAACTTGAGCTTAGGTCCGGGGATCAAGTTACCTATCGAGAAGGTACCTTAAAAAGGTAGCACCCCTCTAACCTTTAAAAACATGTCTCTACTGACTAAGTTGAGATAAACATGGTAATTAATCAATAAATCAGGAATACAAAAGAAAGCAAAAGTGATCAAGTCTAAGGGCAAACAACATATTATTCATATCCAAACAAATATTTCAAAGCAATCAATCATACTAGAAAGGAAGATAGGTGTATTTGAGCTGCAATCCAAAGCACTTTCCTGAAATATCAAAGTTAGTTTAACAAATATAGCATCCAACACGCATTCCATCGCATTCAAATAATCAAGTAATAATCAAAGCATGCAAAGCAATGACATATATCATAATTTCCACACTCATTGTTTTCATATTTGCATAATTGAAGGGATAAAAGAGTGAGAGATATACCTAGATAGCATGCATAACTAACAGCGTGCATACATGTAATGAAATAAGGTTAGGACAATTTATGATAACAAATAACTATGATACAAACACTAATATATATGACATATGTACAGCTACAAAAAAGGCAAGAATCCAAAGGAATATCATATCACCTAGGACATGCATACAAGCTCATTATTAAATTTAAACTAATGCTCAAGATAGTTATAGGTATCAAAATTAGTAACTAAGACAAAAACATGCAGCAAGGGGTAGAACAGTTGCATTCACTTGAAAAATCCTAAACAAATATCTAGAGACATTATTTCAACATGAGAAAAATTATATGACACCCTCATTATGTCTATATTAAAATACCAAATCCAAGATCAAGTAGAGATATATCAATTAACTCCAAATTAAAGGACAAGTTAAACATTGTACAGAAATTCCAACATACAGTCAAAAGAGAAGCCTTTACAAAAAAAATCCTAAAAAAATATCTAGAATCTGAATTCAATTGCAAAAAAATCTAGGGCAATCTCCTAAATTTATAGTCTATCATCCAAAAGGCCAAACAATTTAATAAAGATCCAAAAAATAAAAAATAAAAACAAGGTCATAAGGCATACAAATAAATTTTAAAAACAATCAAACACCCCCTCTATTCAAAATTATGGTAGTGCAATGATTATAGAAAGGGAAAATTATATCTTTCAATTTTAAAAACTATTTTCAATATTTTATGTATCTAAAATCAATTTCAAGAAGTTTAAAATTGAGGAAAAATATCGAATCAAATTTAAAAATTCATTTAATAATTTATTTTTTACAAAAACAATCCAGGTGTCTAGAACTAGGTGAAAACAAAACCACCTAAAATACTCATTTATATATTCCATTTCAAAATTTATTTTTAATTCAAACAAAGTTCTAAATTCATATTCAAGATGTCTTCAAAACCATACAATCTTAGGAAAAGTTTTTGGAGTATCATAAGTGAATCAAATCAAATTTTCTTTTCAGAGACGCAGTAAAATGAACAAACTTTCAATAGAAGGTATTTTTTTTTAAAAAAAAAAAGTGATTTTTATGTAGGGGTCTCACCAAATCCTCAATCAATATACACAAATCTAGCCTAAAATTATCCCATTTATTTGGGACCCCAAGCTTGAATTCGTGTTCTACTCAAAACCAGATATGTATTGAAAAAAAAATGGTTCTACTCAAAACTGGTTTTGTTTTTAAAACAAAAGGGTTGAAAACAAAAGGGTGTTCTACTCAAAACCAAATTTGTATTGAAAAAAAAAGGTGCAAATTGAATGAGATATAGTTACACATTTTTTGAAAAAATAGATTTTGACCCTAAGGATTCTAAATGAATTTTTGAAATAGATTTTTAAAGGGATCTTTTGAGAAAAGGGCTTCTTTTAAAAAAATGAAATGATTTAATTTTAAAACAACAAAACATAATGAACAAAATGCCAAGCAAAACAAAACAAAATCACAAAGTAAAATTTTTAACGACTAAGTAAACTAAAGTGGTGAGATAGGAATCAATCATCATTAGTTTTTGTCGGCCTTTGAAGATTAAATTTGACAAAGAATTAGCAAAGCAATAAACTAAGACCTTTTAGATCTTACAAGAAAACAAGATATTGATCAATAACTAATCACTAGAACCTTAAAAGCATTTAAACTTAAGATAAAATCAATCAAGAGCTAATATTATTTGACTTTTAAAACAAAATTAATAACACAGGATCAACCAATATTGGCGATTTTAAATCATAAACATAACAAGCAAGATGCAATCAATTAAACTGATCAATTAAATAAAGTAAAAGAAACACATAAACTAAACAAAAATCAGTCAAAAACTAAAATTAACTATTTTTAAACAAAAATGGTAACATAGGGACAAATTAAACTAATTGACTGAAATTCTAAAGCATGAATGGAGTAGAATTAATAGAAAATTGAAATTAACAATCTTAAAATATGAACCAAATTGTATGGGACCAATCAAACTAATTAAAATTCTAAAAAAAACTATAAATTAAAACAGGATCAATCAAAACTAGAGTCCACAGTTTTTTTTTTTTTTTTTTAACGTGAATATATCAACACAAAATAAAATAAACTAACAACTTAGATTCTAAAACTCATAAACTAAAAAGGATGAATCACAAATTAAAATTAACAAACGTGAGAAAACAAAATTAAAAAAATCAAGATATTTGTAACATAGAATTAATTAAACCAATGAACTAAAATTCTAAAAACATCTAAACTAAATAAAGAATTCCAACTTTTCAAATTAAGACAAAGAGCCAAAATTATCAAGACCAATCTAAGTAAAATTCCAACTTTTTGGACTAAAACAATGAATCAAAACTAAAGTATACAAGATTCTAATTTTTCAATATAATATAATGAATCAAATAAAAACAAAAAACAAAAACTCTTAACATTTAAACTAAAATAAAGAATCAAAACTAAGCAAAGCAAAATGTTAACTTTTCAATCTAATATTAAAAATTGAAACTAGATTAAACAAAAGTCTAAATTTTTCAATCAAATATGATGAATAAAAAATAAAGCGAAATAAGATTCAAACTTTTCAATCTAAAACAAATGAATCAAACTAAATAAATAAATAAAACTAAAAATCAAAACTAGACCAAACAAAATCAAACTTTTTTTTATAAATGTAACGACATGAAACCTAAACTAACAGAATCCAAAAATTTTTAATTAATATACATGAATCGAAACTAAAACTAAACAAAAACTTAACTTACCTTTCCGATAATATGTGTTTTAAATCCCTTTACGAATACACGGGTTGTGTCTCATCTTTTGAAATTGCCTATGCATGTGTGAATGTTTCAAGGATGCAACCCTCTATATGATGCGGTTGTTCACTTTGATGTATGGGTTGTATACCTCTTCTATGCGTGTTGTCTAGTGTTTTTTTATGGCTGAATGGTGCACTTGATCTCTAAAAAATTTACTATCCCCCCAATGGTGCGTGGTGAAGGCTCAAAGTGCATGGACTACGGCCTCCTCAATGGTGAATGCATGTTGTGGATTTTAAGTGGCAAGTTATCACTTTCCAATGGTGGTTGTGCGTCCTCCAAGTGGGTTGTGCATGGCCATTTTTTTATGGCCACCCCTTTGCGTGTTACCCCCTCTTGAGAATGCCTCCTGTTGATGATCCCCCTATTTCTGAAGGAGTACGATAGTTTAAAAAAATAATTCTTAAAGTACCGTAATGAGAAAAATAATTCTAAATCCACCGTAGTTTTTTTTATGTTGTTTCCAAAATCTTATCTCTTTGTAAAATACCTTTGAAACATGACAATAATAACTCTGTTTGTGAATCTTGCCAGTTCACTAAAAGCCATCATTTGCCATTTGAAAGGTCCACATCTAGAGCAATAAAACCATTTGATCTCATCCACGTTGATCTTTGGGGTGCAACTCCTATAGCTTCTGTTAATGGTGCTCGATATTTCCTCTTGATAGTTGATGATTTTAGTAGATTCTCATGGTTGAATCTTTTGGAAACTAAAGATAAAGCTTTACTTATGTTCCAACGTTTTCAAGCCATGGTTGAAAAATAGTTTGATACTAAAGTTCAATGTGTTCAGTCTGATGGGAAGGTGAGTACCAAGATTTTCAGAATTATTTAGCTACAAATAGTCTTCATCATCAAGTCTCTTGTCCTTATACTCAGCAAAATGGAAGAGTTGAAATGAAGAATCATCATGTTGTGGAAGTTGGTCTTTCTTTGTTATTACAAGTTGGTATGCCTCTCAAATATTGGTCTTTTGCATTTCAAACAGCCATTTTTCTCATAAAGAGGCTTCCCTCTATTGTTCTTTCATAAAATTCTCCTTATGGAGTTCTTTATAATCATTTACCTAACTATACATCTCTTTGAAGTTTTGGGTGCTTGTGTTTCCATTATCTCCGCCCTTATGCTTCTCACAAGATGGCAAATAGATCTTTTGTTTGCTGTTTTTTTTTTCGGTTATAGTGCGAAGCTTAAGGGATTTCTCTGGTTGGATATGGCTTCCTCTTGGATATATGTTTCCTGCCATGTTGTATTTGATGAAACTCAATTTCCTTTTTTGACAAAGTCTTTATCCTCTCAACCAATATCATCATCCAACTCTTCTTCAACACTTCTTGATTCTAGTATTCTCTCTATTCCGACACAATCTTCAAGGAATCTTAATCATCCTCAACCTAATTTTTCTTCTTCAGCTACTATCCTTACTAATTCTATTCCTATTTCCACTCCATTTGATTTCTCACTAGTCCCATCTAATCCATCTTCTTCTCCTACTTTACCACAATCCTTTTCTCCAGCCTCCAATGTGGGTCCTTCTTTACTTCCAAACTGAACCATTGTTACTCTAGCCAAAATGGTATTTTTAAACCCAAAAATATGTTCAGTCTTGTTGTCCAAACTACTGCTCATGAACCCTCCTCTTTCAAAGAAGCCATGTTGCAAGCTACTATGAAGACTGAGTATGTTGCTCTTCTCACCAATTCTACATAGTCATTGGTTCCTAGACATGTTAATAAATGTATTATTGGTTGTAAATGGATATACAAATTGAAACTCAAAGTTGATGGCTCAGTTGATCGATTTAAAGTTGGCTTAGTTGTAAAGGGTTTTAAGCAAACATATGGTATTGATTATTTTGAAACCTTTTACCCTATTGTTAAACCAACTACTATACAACTTGTTCTTTCTCTTACTATTTCTCATGGTTGGTTAGTGAAATAATTTGATGTTAATGTTTTTCTCAATGGTGAGTTAGAAGAAGAGGTTTACATGGTTTAACCTCTAGGTTTTGTTGATCATTCTAAACCCGATTTTGTTTGTAAACTTCACAAAGCCTTGTATGGTATTAAGCAAGCTCCTCGAGCATTGTTCACAAAATTGAAGAACTCATTACTTGCTAGGGGTTTCTCTTATTCTTTATCTGATTCCTCTATATTTCTTTTTCGGAAAGGGACTTACATGATCATTATTCTCATCTATGTTGATGACATTATTGTTACTAGATCTAATTCCGTGTTGGTACACCAAGTGGTTTCTTCTTTACACTTTCAGTTTGCTCTCAAGGACCTTGGTACTCTGAATTACTTCTTAGGTGTTGAAGTATGTTGGCAAGGATCTTCTCTTCATCTTTCCCAAACCAAATATATTCAGGACTTGTTAACTCGTACTGGTCTTGCATATTGTAAACTTATTGCTACACCAGTGACTACCTCTCACACTTTATCTGCCTATGACGGTTCTTTCTTGGCTGACCCTTCTCAATATCGCAGCATTGTTGGAGCCCTACAATATTGTACCATTACAAGACCTGATATCTCTTTTTCTGTCAACAAACTTTGCCAATTCATGCAATCACCAACCGATCTTCATTGGCAAGTTGTTAAACGGTTGTTGTGATATCTCAAGGGCACTACTTCCTTTGGTCTTTCCTTTCATTCTTCTTTTGATCTTCAACTTACTACTTATGTTGATGCTAATTGGGTTGGTTGCCTTGATGATCATGGAAGTACAAGTGGTCATTGTATCTTTTTTGGCTCTAATATAGTCTCCTGGAGCTCCGGTAAGTAGAAGGTTGTGTCTCGTTTTAGCATTGAAGCTAAGTATAGGGCCTTAGCAAATGCTGCTTCTGAACTTTAGTGGATTCAACATCTTCTCCAGGAGCTCTCTATCTCACCTTCTTCTTCTCCTATTCTGTTTTGTGACAATCTTTCAGCCACCTTTCTTGCTGCTAATCCTATTTTTCATTCTCGAGTTAAGCATGTGGAACTAGATTGTCATTTTGTTCGAGAAAAGGTTCTCAATAAGACTTTGGTGGTTCAACACATTTCTTTTTGTGACCAGATTGTTGACGTTCTTACCAAAGCCTTACCTGTTCAACAATTTCTTAATCTACAAAGCAAACTCACCGTCCTAGCTAGACCTTTGAGTTTGAGGGGGGATGTTAAGCCATGTACAGTTGTAACTAAACCAAATTAGTTAGAAACCTGTATCTAGATTATTAGTTTTGGTATTGTTGGATAATTATTTATAAGGTATAACTAACCTCAAATACATATAAATATGTAGAACCACTTCTCACAAGTAGAAGAAATCTCAGAGAATAAAGTCTTTCAGAAGTTCAAGAAACCTCTGTTTCACTCTGTTTTCAATTTTATTCCATCCAACTCTCTTTCAATTCTCACAATTTTTGTCAAGTAGGAAAGAGGAAATAAATAAATAAATAATTATACCAAAAAAATTGGCAAGATACTATTTCTAAAATCCTCTTTGAAAAAAAAATGTATAGGCTAAAATTGTCTCTTCAAGAGACAATTTCTTGAAGTGAGAAATCATCTCTTGAAGAGACCATTTTCTAAAAAAAAACATTCAAAAATCCATTTTTCCATTCCCTAAAAATAATATACTTATACAATAATATAATTATTATAAATATATATTATAAAATTAATTAATTTTATTTACTAAATTCAATATATATAAAAATAATTATAATTATTGAGATATTTATCAACAATAATATTTATAAAAATATAAATTATGTTTAACATTCTATATTTAAAAAATTTATACTAAATTAGATATTGATTTAAAAAATATTTTGTTCTAAACTTCAATTTTTTCTTTAAATTAATTCAATTAATTATAACTAATAAAATTAATTTAATTTTATATTGTTTTTTATTTATAAGATAAATAATATTTTTCTATTATTTTTTGTTTAAAAAAATGTTATCAATTTTATGTGAAAAATGAGTATATTAAAAACAAATTTGTTATTAATTTATTAAATAATTATTTTAAAAATAAATAATTTTGTTTTTTTTTAATTAGTTTTATTATATAAATTTTAAATTTAAAAATATTAATCTTTAATTTACAATTTTACCGTAAAAGGAATAATTTCACATCTTTTTAGGAGAATCTTACTTACCACAAGGCCTCCCACTACACACATCATTTCCTCTGGTCCAACAATGCACTACACCCATAGGAGGATCTTACCCACTAAACTCCATCACTTCACACACTATTGCACTACAACTCCATTACAGCACTCAACCAATTTGACGACCATTTCAAGTGTTATCATTTCTTTTGAAATATTTAAACACTCTACCAATTTGTTTCAAGTATTGTCACTTCTTATTCTAAAACATTCAAACGTTATATATATATATATATATATTAAACACTCTCCTTATCTTACACACTACACCCATCCTACCTTTTGTCATCTTCACTTACAATATAAATTTGTTTCAATCTTCTTTATCCTCATTTTTTTTCCTTCTTTCCCATTTGAAACCCAATTTTTCACTTTCCATCGCTTCTATTTATATCCCTCATTTTCTCTCTGTGGAACTTTTTTGGATATCCCACTTATCTGCCTATCTCCTCTCTTTCTTCGAACGCTCACATTGCTCATCGTGAAAGCTAATATTTTTGCTTTATTTTTATTTCAAGTTATTTTGTAATGTAATATTTTTTTATTATATAAGTTTTTTAATTTATTTGGATTATGTACCATTTGTTTGAATAATATTTATTGGAGATTATTATTTTAAATAGATTAAATCATTCAAAAAATAAATGTTATATTATTTTATTCCTAGGTAATATTTTTTTTTGCCTTTGTTTCATTTTAAATTTGTAATGCATGATAGATATTTATGGTTATATATTTTAATTTATTGGATTTATGCTCATTTTTTTAGAATATTATTTTTTAAAAATTATAGATGAATGGATTAAATCATTCAAAAAATAAAAGTGATGTTAGTTTATTTAATTAATTAATTAATATAAAATAATAGTAATATTACTTATGTTTATCAATCAAATAATATGCTTTATAAAATATTAAAATTAAAAATTAAAAATAAATAAAAATATTAGTAAAATGAGAATAGAAATTAATAATAATAGTATAATTATATATCTATATATTTTTCATAAAATATGATTTAAAAATATTAAAATCTAAAAAATAGAAATACAACATTATCTAAAATTATGAATTTATCCTTTATATTTTTTAAAATTAATGTTAGTTTTAAATCATTGAAAAAATTGTTGTAAAACATTGAGATGTAAAAATAAAAGTAGAAATAAAATTAAAATGTTATTTGATTTATTTAAATTAATATTTAAATGTAAATAATATAACCAAAAATAGTCACGGTGTATAATATAAAATAGTAACCATGAATATTAAATGTATGTAATATGTAAATGTACATGTATATAATATACATTTAAATATTACATTTACATTTAAAATGTTATATTATCTACATTTAAATATAGATTTTAAAAACAAAAGAAAGATATAGTTGTAAAATGTTAGAATATATAATATAAAAAAATGAATTTAGTAATGGTTGTTAGTATTAAATTATTTTGTTAGCATATAATATTATTTTAAAAGTATTAAAATCTAAGAAATATAAATAGAACATTATCCGAAATCATGAATTTATCCTATATGTTTTTAAAAAATTAATATTAGTCTTAAATTCTTGAAAAAATTCTTGTAACATGTTGAGAGCTCAAAATAAAAATATAAATAAAACTAAAATGTTATTTAATTTATTTGAATGTATATAATATAACAATAAAAATAGTAGTTGTGTATTATTATTTTGAAAAAAAAACTAAAGAAAGATGACTTGTAAAATATTAGAATATATAATAAAATAAAAAAATGAATTTAGTAATGGTTGTTAGTATTAAATTATTTTTTTGCACACAATATTATTTTAAAAATATTAAAATCTAAATTTAAATAAAACATTATCTGAAATTATGAATTTATCTTATATATTTTTAAAATTAATATTAGTCTTAAATTATTGAAAAATTTCTTATAACATATTGAGAGCTCAAAATAAAAATATAAATAAAAGTAGAAATAAAACTAAAATGTTATTTAATTTATTTGAATATATATAATATAACCATAAAAATAGTAGTCGTGTATTATTTTTTTGGAAAAATATGACTTTTAAAAAATAAATTTAGCAATGGACAATGCACCATAATATTAGTAAAATAGATTTGCAAAATACTATTATATGGTATATCAATTATTATCATAAAGTTTATTGATGATCATACTTCTTTGTTGATCTTTTGAATAGGTTTGATAATGGATGGTTACACAACAATGTTGTGTTATACTAGTGGTGAAATTATTGATTGTGAATTTGGGGTATGTTATAATCGTCCTCCTGAGAAAGGTGTTTCAATCAATAGTATGATAACATTTGACGAGTTAGAAACAAAATTGTATCATGCTTTGAATATCAATTGTACTTACACCAAGTTAAATATGGTGTTCCGATATCCGGTTCCATTTCCAAATGGAAATAGTACTGTTAATTATGTCCATTTACCCATTCGAGATGATGGTGATATGAGCATAATGTTCAATGTTGTCGCACAATCTCCTTTTCCAAATACCATTGAAATGTATTGTCAAACTTTTTTAATTGATCATCACTCCATGCCAAGTAGCTTTACTACCCCAATGCATATTGAAGGTGTAGTCCAAGTCAATAAATGGTAGAAGAGAACACATTTTCCCCTATGTATATACAAAGTTATGATAATGACATGGAACCTATAGTTAGGGTAGATTTGACAAGGGTGACTGATTCAATTATAACGACATTTGAAAATTATGTTGATATTTTACTTGGCAATGATGATGACAATGTGGAGTTATTTGATGAAAATGATTGTAATGAGGATATTATGGACATAGAGGATAATGATAATACAAAAAATGATGCATCATCGCTAGGTGGTGGTGAACATGATGTCCCTTCCCTAATATTTAGATAATTGAATTGGGATGTAATTAACTCCATGGCTAACAAGGATTTGACAACACGCACTGGATTATGGAATGAATTAGATGAATTATTTAAGGGTTTGCAGTTTGAGAGTAAGGTAGACTTACAATATGTTGTTAAACATTATTCCATATGTAGGAATCAACATTTGATTGTTATTGAATCTTAGCTAGATATGTGGGCTATGAAGTGCAAAAAGTGGTATGAGGGTTGTAATTGGAGGCTTCATGCATGTCATCATAAATCTTATGGTTTTTTTGAGATAACAAAGTACATAGGTCCTAACACTTGCATTTATCCTAAACTATCACAAGACCATTCACAATTAGACTCCACATTGATTGCACGAGAAGTTCAAAATGTAGTCGAAAGTGTTCACATAATTACAATTATTGCATTCAATCAAATAGTGAAAGATAAATTTGGTTATAATGTTCATTACAAAAGGATTTGGGAAGCAAAGAGGAAAGCAATCATAAGGATATTTGGTGATTGGGATGAATCTTACCAAGCTTTACCTAGGTGGATGAATAACGATAAACTAACTAATCATGGGACTAAGGTTGTTTGGAAGACATCAATACTAGTAGGTTGAAATGGAAATTTATGTTTTATGCATGTGTTTTGGGCTTTTGGGGCATGTGTTGAAGGATTTAAGCACTGTAAACCAATAATACAAATAGATGGTACTTTTTTATATGGATAATACATAGGGAAACTTTTGATTGCAACATCAATTGATGTTGACGGTCAAATCTTATCTCTTGCATTTGCAATAGTTCAAGAGGAATCAACGAATAGTTGGTCTTGGTTTCTTTATACATTAAGGAGTCAAGTCACGCAATGAGAAGACATATGTCTCATTTCTGAACGTCATGTAGGAATACAAGCCACCGTTAAGGACCCTAGTGTTGGATGAAACCCGCCTTATGCATACCATCGATATTGTCTTAAGTATGTGGCAATCAACTTCAATGATAAATATAGAAATAAGATGTTAAAATACTTAGTGTATAAAGCTGGATTTCAACATCAACCACAAAAGTATGAGTCATGTATGATTGAGTTAAAATGATTACATGAGAAATGCTTAAAATGGTTTAACAGGTTGGACACGAAGAAATGGACTTTGGCACATGATGGAGGACATTGGTATGGTTAGATGACAACAAATATTGTTGAATGCATAAATGGAGTGCTTAAGGGGGCTAGAATGTTGCCTATCACTTCTCTTGTTTGATTAAGGTGGTGTTTGTTTTTTTGGCTTTTTGTTGAAAGCAATTTGTTTTTAGAATTTAGGTTGTTTGTTTTTCTACTTTTTCATAACTTATTATAAACTTTTTACTAAATAGAAAAAACCAAAATATGTAGCTTTTTCTAAATAGAAAAAAAATAACATATTGGTTTTTCTTTATTTTTTAATACTTAATAGAAATAAAATACTACAAAAACAATAACCTAATATTTAACACTATTAAGTACTAAGGTTTTATTTAGAATTAAGTAAAAAAACAAACACCACCTAATTGTGTTTCTTATTTCGAGACTCGTCAAATAGAGATACAAACTCAAATTACAAATAGAGATTTGTACGCTTCCTATACCATTAACAAAATGAAAAAATATAAGTCAAGGGTTAGTGGACACACTGTCACAATCTTTCATCATTCAAATGAGATATTTGAAGTGACAATTGCTCCCCATGGGTTTCATATGGATAAAGGAAACAATATACAAATTATGAAGTTGAAAGAAGGAACATGTACTTGTAATATATGACAATCCTTTGGTATCCCATATTCACACGTGTTAACTTTATGTGCAAGTGCAAGGATTGATAGTTGTCAATTTGTTGACAAACATTATGGGATAAATGTATATGCTTGTTGTTATGTACCATAATTCAATCCGATTCCACATCAATCCTATTGGTTAGAACCTAATTTTCCAATTGTCCATCCTTATCCAACTCTATTGCGTGATAAAAGAAGACCAAGATCTTTAAGGATTAGGAACGAAATGGATTGGGGAGAACCAAGTGTCAGAGTTCGATGTGGGCTTTGTAAACAAGAGGGTCACAATCATAGTAAATGTCCTAACAAAGGGGAGTCTTCTAACACAACTGCTCAATGATATTGTAAGTTTAAGTTAAAAAATTTACTATTTATATGAAAGTTTTTTGTAACATTAAAGATGAACATTGAGTTATTTCCACATAATGTCATTGAAAGGTCATGTAATAAAATAATGAAATTATTTAAATGATGCAGGGAATACATTCTCATGGATCCAAGACCTTTAGATCGTTCTGTTATGTATAACTAGGAAGTACACCAATCTTCGCTTATATGGGCAGGAAAAGATCCTAGAAAGCTCCATTGTCAATGTTGTGAGGCCAATTTCTATCGTAATAGTGTTTTAGATGCATGCATTATTCCATATTTGCAACAATATGAACTTTATAGTGTTGCCTGATTGGGTTTCATTTCATTGGATTGGCACCTTATTACAACATTTATAAAGAGATGGTGCCCTAAGACCCACACTTTCCATGTACCTCAGGGAGAGTGTACCATCACACTTTAGGATGTTAGCATTATTTTAGGCTTACTGATTGATGGTGTTGCAGTTAGTGGTAGCATATGCATGGATTGGAGACAGGTGTGTGCTACATTGTTAGGAGTGGTGCCTAAAGATAGAGATATATCTAGACAAAGACTTCATTTGACTTGGTTGATAGAGCATTTTCCTTCATTGGCACTCGATGCTAATGTGGAGTCCATGTGGTGCTATGGTAGGGCGTTCATCTTATAGTTGATTGAATGTTTTCTTTTTGCGGATAAATCAAACAATAGGGTACATTTAATGTTTTTACCACAACTTGAGGATTTTGGAGTAATTGGTACTTATAGTTGGGGTAATGTTTGCCTAGCTTAGCTATATTGAGAGATATGTTGAGCATCTCGTATTGATGCACATGATGTATTGGGTCCTCTCATTTTGTTAAAGTTATAGGTATGGGATAGATTTCCATTTATAGCACCTCTATGCTTACATTCGACCTTATATGATGGAGTATTGCCACAACCACCTTTAAGCATGCAGTATGTATTCAACCTTAGTGATAGCATATGTAAACACATATATACATAAATAAACAATTATATATATATATATATATATATATATATATATATATATATATATATATATATATATATATATTTATATTTGTAGTTTGAGAGATGAGTTTTGTACTACTTCGACGCTTATGCATGTGTTACCCCAGTATAGGGATCTACTTGATTGACTTATGTCAAAGCAAGTGAGAGATTCATTATTTGAATAATTTTTTAAAACAATTTGCAATCAAAATATTATTAAATAATGTGAGGCATATTTTAAATTTAATTGCAGATTATATGGGAGCCATATACTAATGTTGTCATCTTTGGACTCCCAGATTACTGTATTGTTGCCTTTGACTTGTGGTTGACTATCTCATCCCTTATTTGTTCCCACATAGTGGAGTGGCATAGACCTAATCATGTTTTGAGGCAGTTCAGGTTACTACAGGATATTCTTGAAGAATGCGATAAAGAGCTGAGATTACATAAATATGATTTAAGAGGTCAACATGATTTGAATTGGATGACTATTCATCACCACTATATTTGAAGGTGGGAGGCTAGGTACAATCATCTTGTTAGAGTTGAGGTAGCATCTACTTCTTTCAGGTATAACCACCCATATATGGAGTGGTATCATTCTATCACTCAATTTTTTGTTACTCCACATGGATCTTCATAGGAAATAGTGGTAATCACAAAGTCTTTTTTATTTATCATTCCACTTTCTTCTAATTTGAAAAACATCTAACTTTTTATTCTTAATTCTTACAGAGTTGTAGTTTGCAATAGATACATCTATGGATTGGTCTAGATACTTCGAATATAGGTCATCGTGATGAAATTCATCAATTATGTGCAACCACTTTAGAGGTTATACATGAGGCTGATAGGTTGCTTATTTTTCCCCTCTTCCCCTCCCCTAATGTCATTGATACAGAGAGACAATCATCAAATGAGAAGGTAAGGGTGAGAGGTGGAAGGGTACAAACTAAAGGTGGTGCAGTACGAACCAGAGGTAGTAGGGTATGGACTAGAGGTGAAGGTGTACGGACTAAAGGTGGAAGTGTACGAACACGTGGAGGGCATATTTATAATGATCCACACTTCTTTATCGATGATGCATCGCTAGATTTTCCATCATCATCGCCTCTACAGCATATCGCCTTCACTTTTTCTACACCACGTACTACCGCTTTCATCAGTTTCATCCATTGATGAGGGAGTAATATAGGACGATGTTGGGACATCATTCATCCAGGAGCTATTGCATTCTCATATTGATGGACCTTATTTTTCACGTACCTATGTCGTCTAGTATCAAGGTGTCATTTACTTCACCTACAACACCACTCATTGCTTTGTCACCACAATCATTAGGGTATCCATTTAGAGATGATGTGGTGAGACAAATGCAATACTTTCCCATACCACTTGTTGAACAACAGGGAGAGGACCAAGTTCAAGATCAAGGGCGTGGACAATGACAAGGATAAGGAAATGGAGCAACATTGGATAGTCCCTCAAATCAATCGAAGTTGGAAAGATGTCACCAACGCCACAATGAAGAAGGAAGTCTCCTTCATGTGGCACACATTGATGACTTTTATATCTTTTATTGAATATAAATTGATAATACACGTTGCTCTTTTGTTGCTTGTTGATTTATTTGTATTGATGATACATGCTAACTTTTATTGGTTGTTGGTTTAAATTAAAGATTTATTTTTAATTTTAAAATTTATATAATAAAATTAATTTAAAAATTAAGAAAAAAATATTTATTTTGTAGATAATTATTTAATAAATTAATAACAAATTTTTTATATATATATAAACTCATTTTTCACATAAAATTGATAATTGTTTTTTTTTTTTTAATTCCAAAGTGAAAGAAACAAAAAATAATAGATAAACATTATTTATCTTATAAATTAAAAATAATATCAAACTAAATTAATTTTATTAGTTATAATTTATTAAATTAATTTAAAGAAAAAATTGAAGATTAAGAACAATTAAAATTATTTTTTAAATCAATATCTAATTTAAAATAAAATTTTTAAATATAGACTGTTAAATATAATTTATATTTTTATAAATATTACTGTTGATAAATATCTCAATAATTATAATTGTTTTTATATATTAAATTTAGCAAATAAAATTAATTAACTTTATAATATATAATTATAATAATAATATTATTGTATAAGTATATTATTTGTAGGGAATGGAAAAAATGGATTTGTGAAGTTTTTTTTTTTTTTTTTTTTTGAAAATCAAAATAGACGATTTATCACTGCGAAAATCATCTCATTATTTCCCCCCTTTATTATTGTTTCAAAAAATAATTTTTTTTAAAGAGACAATTTTAGCCTATATATTTTTTTAAAAGAAAATTTTAGAAATCGTTTTTTGGAAAGACCATTTTTTTTTTGTATAATCCTTTTAAAAGACCGTAAATTATCTTTAAAAAAAAATGATATATATATATATATATATATATATATATATATATATATATATATATATATATTTCATATTTTAAAAGAAACTAGATTTGGAATTATTTTTAAAAATTGTAGTAGAAAATTCTCTTTCTAAATATATGTCGCCTATCTCCATGTGCCACTGCCGAATTCAAGAAGAATCCCCTCCATGACATATGCATGCTGTCACGGTTTTAAAGTAAGGAATCTTTCCAAGTGCGTGACAGCCTTTCCTTTCTTCGTATGTGGCTGTCCTTCCTTTTTTATGGTAGCACACTTCCTTTTATATGGCATGAAATCAATAGAATCAAATCATGTTAGTCTTAAGCATCAACAACCACTTGAAATTTCCATTAATGCATGGAATTTTTAAACTCCACTAACTCTCATATTAATTCATATAAAACTTAAAACATCAATAGCCACTTATGCACCGACTCTCTCATTTGAATTTTCATCCACAAGCCACATTACCCGGCCACTAAGATCACCATTGTTTCTATTTAAAAATTCATCCACCAAATATCCATTACAAGGCTACCGAATCCCATTATTAAATCACCAAATTCATTTTTCAAAAACTCATATGCATGACCACTATCTCATGAACTTCATTTGAATATTCAACACCGAACTGCAAAAATTAAATCAAAAGGTAGAATAAGAAATCGTGAAATTTAAAAATAAAAACGAAATAAATCAATCATATGCATATATAAGAAAATCAAAATATTAATTCATGGAATTTTTTAAAAATAAATTAAATTATTTTCTAATAAATAAATAAAACCAAGAAAAAAAATATAAATATAAGTATCAAACATACACAATAAAAAAAAAAGTTAAAAAAATTATTCCAGTGCAAAAGATAATAATAAAAGTCCAAATATCAAACCCATATAACCAAAGATCGAAAAAATTCAACTCTTGCAATCACAAAAGTAAAATCAAGCCAAAATTCACCTAATCCTAAAATCAATCAATCAAAAATCAAGAGAACAAATCTAAGTGAAACCAAGCCTAAAAAAAATACCTAAGTGAAGAAAACTTAAACTAAACTCGAGGAGTTGCCAAGATCATGGGGTAGGGTCTAGATGAGTCCCTGAACCAAAGGGTCTCTCAAGGTAGTTTAGAAAGAAGTTGTGTGAGTGTCAATGGAAGACTAAAGAATGACTATGAATTAAGAGAGAAGTATAGAAAGGCGTCGAGTATTCATAAGTGTTAAAAGGACAAAATGGAGGGTCTACAATTACAACCCTTCCATCAATTTCATTTAGGTGTGGGATTAACAAATTTAACTCCTAGCTAGAGCTAAAAAGTAATAAAATACTCTTTATTCCATATGTTGTGATAATCAATGAAATTGAAGTTAAAGTTGAATCTTATTTTTAGAATGACCACAAAATACTTTCAATAAAAGAGGACAAATGATTTTGGGATTCAACAATTGTTAACCTATAAGTTAATTTTTGTTTCTTTCTAAATAGATTTTATTTATTTATTTATGTAAGTGTCTTATAAAAAAAACAAGTTTTCAATTTTAATCAAATTGTAATCATTTTAAAATAAAAGTCAGTGGGTGTTAGGTATAAGGATTGCATAGACAATTTGGCAAGAAAAAAGTTTTTTTTATTATTCTTATTATAACTGGACTATATATAATACAATGTTGTGACTAATTAAGGAACGTACATATATAAACAGAAGGTAGAAAGAGTGATTATAAATCAATTTACAGAGATAATTCTGGAATGAACGTAAATCATGGAATTGCCTTTGTTATGCAGATTCCCTTATACGGCCCCTCAAAATTAAGGTGTCATCAGCAACATTGATTTTCCTACGCAGTTGTTGAAAGTGAGATCGTGCAAGGGGCTTAGTAAGTAAATCGGCAAGCTGATCATTTGTATGTACATGTGCTACACGCAGCTGGCCTCGTTGAACAAAGTCTCGTACAAAATGAAGATCAATGGCTATGTGTTTCATCCTGGAATGCATGACGGGATTGAAACTGAGTTGTGTGGCACCAACGTTATCACATAGCAGTAGTGGAGTGTCACGAAGCTTGAGACCAAGTTCATTGAGAAGAGATTGAATCCAGGCCATGTCAGAGGTAGCAGTTACGAGGGCTCGATACTCTGCTTCGGTGGATGAATGAGCAACGACCTTTTGCTTACGGGTGCGCCAACTGATTGGGTTGTTACCCAGAAATATAATGTAGGCAGTTGTAGACTTGCGATCATCAAGATTACCCCCCCAGTCAGCATCGGAGAAGCCACGAAGAATTGGATTGAGTTGTCGTCGTAATAGAAAACCAAAATGAATGGTATGTTTGAGATATCGCAGGAGTCTTTTAACTTGCTGCCAATGGAAGACCGTAGGTTGATGCATGAACTGAGTAAGCCAGTTGACAGCAAAGCCAATATCTGGGCGTGTGAGGGACAAATATTGAAGAGAACCAATGTTGCTGCGATATTCAATGGCATTACAGCTCACAATGCCATCATTAAGGAGAAGTTTGGTAGACACAGACATAGGTGTTTGAACTTCTTTGGCACCTATCATCTTTAATCGACGGAGGAGATCATGAACGTATCAATTTTGGGAGAGAAACAGACCTTGCTTTACTGGTATGACTTCGACTCCGAGGAAGTAATGCAGATCACTTAGTTCATTTAAAGAGAACTTATCACCTAAGGACTTAACAACATTTTGCAAGAATTGATTGTTGTTGCCGGTTAGAATTAAGTCATCAACATAGACTAAAACATAGAAGAGGATGGCGTCCCGATTGTAGATAAATAGGGAACTGTTAGACTTTGAATTAAAAAATCCCAGCTCCAATAAACCAGACCCCAGGACAGTGTACCAGGCTCGTGGAGTTTGTTTAAGTCTGTAGATGGACTTTTGAAGGGCACAGATGAGATCGATCAACGAAACCAACTGGTTGCTGCATAAAGACTTGCTCAGTGAGTTGGTCGTGCAAGAACGCATTATTGACGTCGAGTTAGTGGAGTGACCAACCATTGGAGAGAGAGCCAAAGATAGGATTAGCCGAATGGTGGTGGGTTTGATGACAGGACTGAAGGTCTCAATGTAGTCCACACCTGGGTGCTGATTAAACCCTTTGGTGACGAGACGAGCCTTGAATTTGTCCACAGTACCATCAGGATGGCGTTTAACGTGAAACACCCATTTACATCCAACTATGTTAGAAACTGAAGATTGAGGGACAAGTTTCCAAGTGCCATGGGAAACCAAGGCAGTAAATTCATCGGCCATCACTTTGCACCATTAGGGGTCCTTGAGGGCTTGAGCGGTACAAGTTGGTTCCAAGGGTGATGCAAGAGGATGCTTGGTGGTGACAAACAGTTGCTTGCAACAAAAGATGTTGTTTTGAGCTCTTGTGACCATGGGATGAGTTCGTCGAGGAGGTATGGGTACTGCAACCAAAGAAGACTCAATGCTAGGAGAAGACTAAAAGGTAGTGAGTGAGGTCATACTTGGATCAGAGATCGGGTTGAAGGTGGCAGGAGTCTCAGGCGCAGGAGGTGTGTGATGAGAGCCATCCGAAGTAGCAAAGCGAATAGGAGGCACTGGAGAAAGGGATGAAAAAATCGCAGGGGAGGTAGCAGGAACCGGCACTTGGACGTGAAGTGGTGCATTTTTGAACGAGAACAAATATTCATCAAATGTGACATGACGTGAGAGATACAATTTACCCGTGTGGAGGTCCAAACATTTAAAGGCATGTTGAGTGAGGGAGTAGCCGAGGAATACACAAGGTTGAGACTTTGGTTGGAGCTTGTTTGTTCGGTAAGGAACATGCCAAGGGTAACATTGGCAACCAAAGGTTCACAATTTGTGATAGTTAGGGATACAACCAAAGAGTGCTTCAAAGGGACTTTTGTACCAGAGCAAAGAAGTGGGGAGACGATTGATGAGATAGACCGCAATGGCTAGAGCATAACTCCAATAAGTGGAAAGGACTGAGGCATGATAGAGCAAGGTCATCCCTATTTCAACAACATGATGATGGCGACGCTCAACCGTGTCGTTTTGTTGAGGGGTGTGTGGAGCAGTAGTGTAATGGCTAATATCGCGAGTAGTGAGAAAGGATCGTAGTTTGATGAATTCACCACCGTTATCTGAGTACAAGTTTTTAAGCTTGCATGAAAATTGATTTTCGACTATGGTGGTGAATTGCACAAATGTGGAGTGAACATCAGATTTATGCCGTAAAGGATAAAACCAATAGTACTTAGTGAAATGATCAACAAGCAGTAGATAATAGTGATAGCCATCAATAGAAGAAACCGGTGAGGGTCCCCACACATCAACATACAAAAATTCAAGAGAGACAGTACTCTTGAGAAAAGTTGAACTAAAAGGAAGTTTGTGCGACTTATTGCATTGATAGGAAATACAAGACAACGTAGACTTAGAAGAGGCAACAGGTAAATCATGACTTCGAAGTAACGATGACAAAATCTTTGGAGTTGGATGCCCTAACCAATGATGCCAGCAATCAAAGGTGACCCGAGTTCCAACTAAGCGAATTTGATTTGCTTGAGGTGAGGAAGATCGCAATACCACATGATACACACCATCTTCACACCTTCTACGCATGAGCACTGCCCCCGTCATCCGGTCCTTCACAAGGTAAAAGAAAGGGTGAAACTCAATGGTAACATTGTTGTCATGAGTGAATTTATGAATAGATATTAAGTTTTTGTGAATAAGAGGCACATGTAATGTTTCTTTCAACATAAGAGAGCGGGACAGAGAAGAAAGGGTTGTGGAACCAATGTGGGCAATTTGCAAACTTGTACCATCTCCAAGAACCACCTCATCATGTTCCTCATATTCAGAATGAATAGAGAGATTGGCCAAGTCGGAGGTGATGTCGTGGGAGGCCACGGAGTCAAGAAGCCATTTTCCATTTGTCGAAGTGGCACAGTTCGCAGCAGGGCGTGACTACAGTTTGGCACATGTTTTGGCAGTGTGTCCAGACTAATCACAGATTTGGCAAACAACATGAGACTTTTGTGATCCAAACTTGTTGTTATTGGAGTTTTGTTTGGATCGGGATTTGTTGTTTTTGAACCGACCATTGGATGACTTTCTTTTAGATGAATTTGTTGTGACGACTAGAGCGGAAGCATTGTTATCCATACGTTTGATGTAATGCTCATGACCAATGAGCAAATCATGTAACTCAGCAAAAGAGAGAGCAATTTCTCTTGTGTGAATGGGCGCAACCATATCTCTGAATTCCAAACCAAGACCATTAAGCACGTAGAGCGTCAAATCATCATCCGAAACTGGTGCATCAATAAGGGAGAGTTCATCGGCAATCACCTTGACCGCATGAAAAAACTCAGACACCGTGCGAGAACCCTGTTGGATAAGAGTTAAATCCTTCTTCAACTGCGTAATCCTAGCCTGAGATTTGCTTGCAAACAAACGGACTAGATGCTGCCAAGCATCACGACTCGTAGTGGTAATTACGATGAGAGGCATCACGGTTTCAGAAACCGATGAGAAGATCGCATTGAGCAGCAATTGGTCCTGTCGATACCAATGTGCATAGCGAGCCAAAGCAAAGGGAGAGGACTTCTTAGTGGGTGTGGGAGGACACGGGAGGGTGCCATCTAAGTATCCCATTAGATCATAAACAAACAAGATGGTTGTGAACGTTACACACCACGAAGTGTAATTTGATGCGGTAAGCTTGTAAGGAATTTGGCTGGAGGTGTTGATGGTGACCTGGGGTAAGTCAAAGGAAGAGTTGGAGTCGCTCAAAACAAAGTGGGGAATGGAGTGGACATTGGATGACATAGTGCAAAGGAGGATCGTTATTCTCGTGAGATAAGAAAACACTTTGATACCATATAAGGATTGCACAGACAATTTGGCAAGAAAAAAGTTTTTTTTTAATTATTCTTATTATAACTAGACTATATATAATACAATGATGTGACTAATTAAGGAATGTACATATATAAACAGAATGTAGAAAGAGTGATTACAAATCAATTTACAGAGATAATTCTGGAATGAATGTAAATCATGGAATTGCCTTTGTTATGCAGATTCCCTTATATTAGGTAAACTAACTTAATAACTTAAAGGGACTTAATAACTTAATTTAAGGCATTAAGTAAATTATGCATATTTAGTAAAGTAACTTAAGGATATGAATTAAAGTAAAAAACAACTTTAAGTAATAAGAAAAACTAATTATTTTATTCTTAAATTTATATCTTTATTTTATCTTTTTATCCTCATTTACCCCAATTATTTCCATGATCTTCTTTGTTACTCCACCACTTCTACGATTACTCAATCTTTTTTACCCTAATTATAATTTATAAGAATAAATATGTCAATTTGATAATTTAAAATATGTTTCAAGTTAATTTTATCAAACAACTTTAATACTTAAAGTAAGAATTAAGTAATAAGTTTTAAGTTAATAACTTAATTATAATTTAATTTAAAGTCCTTAAGTATTAAGTTTTACCAAACGCCCCTAAATTTGATTTTAAAATCTTACTAATAAATGCAAATTACAAACATTTATTAAAAGTAAAATTGTTACAACTTTTAATTAACAAGAGTTCCCTGATTTTATCAAAACAATAAAAAATAAAAAATAAACTAAGGTATGCCCATGTATGAGTTACACGAGGTTATATTATTGTTTTAAAATGCATAATATTAAACAAATCAGCACAAACATGATAATTAAGCAACTCAAAATACCTTGAAATAATTGAAACCTTATACCGAAACACAACATGTTTAATATACTGTTCATTTTATTTTCAAATCATTTTATAGGTTGTATTAATATTCGTTACTTTTGGTAGGGGTTATACTTGGATGGTTTAGTCCAACCTAATTTAAATCCAACCTGATATTTTAGTGGATTTGAACAATCTTTTTCAATAATTGGATTGGACTTGAATTAGGGTTTTTCAACTCAAACTCATTTTGAGTTGAATTCGGGTTAAGGTTCAAATAACTCCAACCTAACTTGAACCGATTTAATGTTTTTATAATATTTATAATGTATATTATTCTATATAATAATATTTATTTTTTGTTTAGATTTTTTAGAAAATATTAAATTATATTATATCATATGTTTTTTTCATTTTTTTTAGAAAGATATATAAATTTATTTTTTATTTTCTATTGCTATCTTGAAATTTTTCCCTTTTTATTATTTAAATTTTTATATAAATATATATACACAAATTAAAAAAAATATTATAAATAGATTTTGAATTATACAACCTAATTAACCCGACCAACTCGAGTCTAACCTAATCAACCCGAATTCAACCCAAGTTTAGAAAATAAAATTGGGTTAGACTTAAGTTGAATCTCATATTAGAATACAGGTTGGGTAGGACTCATGTTGGTTTTCTTATTTTTTATTTATTCAAGTTGAGTTTGAGTTAACTATCAACCCGATCATTAACTCATTCAAGTTGCAATCTTACTTTTAAATGTCAATACGAATTTTTAAAGTCAATTATTTTATATTTATTTATTTTTAATAAAAGCATTATATTAAAGATATGATTGGTTGCATTTTGTTTTAAATTTATCATTTTAATTAAAAAATAAAAATAAAAAATAAAAAAATAATACTTTTGTTGTAAAATAATAAAGTGGAATGAGAAGAAAACGAAAAAAAGAAATTAGAATATAGGAAGAGAATAAAATGAATTTTCATTAGAGATATCTCCCTTTTATAGAGAATCACAAAGAGATATATATCAATATGGATGATCTTCCACAAGTTCTCATAATCCGATAAAAAAATCATATTTTATAACACTCTCCCTTGGATGATCATATGAATATGGTAACTGCCTCATTAAAAACCTTGCTAGTAAAACCCAATTAGACAAATCCTGGACAAAGGAAAAAAAAAAGTGTAGTATATCCATATTAGCATTCTCCTCATGAAAACATGATTATGAATTCTTCAACATTTCAATTGGTAGGTCTCTCAATCTTTATATTCCAATGTCATACCTTAACTTTTTCAATATTGCATGACTGAATATGTTGAACATCAGTCTCACCTTTCTTTTAGAGCTCATGAGTATAGAAGAATTTAGGGAAGATATGCTTAGTTCTGTCATCTTTTACGGATCTTCTTTTAATTTTGCAATACAAACAACATTATCTTCATATAGCTTGGTTACATTGCCTCTAATGAAAGGTAGTCCACATGTTTCTTGAATATGTTGGATCACTAACCTTAGCTATACACATTCATGACTTGTTTCATGAATTGAAATAATTTTTGAATGATTTGAAGATGTGGCTACCATTGTCTACTTGACTAATCTCCAAGATATTGCCTTTCCACCATAAGTAAAGACATATGTCATTCGAAATTGAACTTTATGAGGATCTGAAAGATATTCTGCATCTGCATACCCAACCAGTTGTGGTTTTGATTCTTTTGAATAATATAAGCCCATGTCACTTGTTCCTTGAAGGTATCACAATATATGTTTAATTCCATTCCAATTCCTGTTAGTTTTGGCAGAACTGTATCTTGCTAGCAAGTTGATAGAGAATGCTATGTTTGGTTTAGTACAATTTGCAAGATACATTAGTACACCGATTGCACTGAGATATGGTATTTCTAGACCAAACAATTCTTCATTTTCTTCTTTAGGACGAAATGGGTCTTTGTTCACTTCAAGTGAACGAACAACCATTGGGAAATTGTCTGGATGTGATTTGTCCATATAGAATCATTTTAATACTTTCTTTATATATATATATATATATATATATATATATATATATATATATATATATATATATATATATCGATTGATGGACTAATATGCCATTTGAACAATGCTTGATCTACAGGTTGAGACAATATCTTTTTTCCCTAAGTCTTTCATGTCAAATTCCTTCTTTAAATAATTGGTTGTTTTTGTGAGCTCTTCAAGAGTTCCTATAAGGTTCAAATCATCCACATATACTACAATTATTGTAAGCCTAGTTTTCAATTTCTTGATAAAAACACATGGGCAAATTGAATTATTCATATATCCTTCTTTTAACAAATACTCACTCAAACGATTATACCACATGTGTCTGGATTACTTTAATCCGTATAGAGATCTTTGTAGTTTGATTGAGTACATGTTTCGAGGTTTTGGATTAGTTACTTCCGGTAATTTGAATTTTTCAAGGATTTTCATATATATGTTAGTATCTATAGACCCATATAAATAGGTTGTAACAACATCCATGAGACGCATATCTAGTCCTTCAAAGATTGTTAAACTTATCAAGTATCAAAATATGATTACATCCATTACAGGGGAATAAGTTTCCTCATAGTTTATACTAGGTCTTTGAGAGAAACCTTAAGCAACAAGTCATGTTTTATATCTTATGATTTCATCATTCTCGTTGCGTTTTTTCACAAAGACCAATTTATATCCAATAAGTTTTATGTTTCTAGGTGTTTGAACTACAGGTTCAAATACCTCTTGTTTTGCTAATGAGATCTATTTGGATTACTTCTTTCCATTTTGGTGAATCGTTCCTTTTTCGACATTCATCCACAGTTTCTAGTTCTTGATATTCATCATTTCTCATGATGTCCATAGCCACTTGGAATGCAAATATATTATCTATGATAATGTCACTACGGTTCTTTGTTTCTTCTGTATGACTTATTGAGATCTTTTCAATTCTAGATACCGACATTTGATCAATTTGTACCTTTTCAAGGGCTAAGTGTTTGTCAAGTTGGGTTTCATCATTTGACACTTTCATATTTGTGAACTCTTCAAGAGTACCAAGCTTTTCATATTGTTCCTTTTTTTTTTTCTAGGAATTGAATCCTTTAAGCTAATAAGTCTAACACGCTTCAAGCATGTCTTAGATTCACTTGCTATGACATTCTCCAATTGTCCTTCAGGGACATTAATAAGTGTTGGGGCATTCACAGCTGGCATGTGTGATTTTGTTACTTTCTTTATATCCGTGAAAGCATCAGGTAACTAATTTGCAAGTCCTTACAAATGAACAATCCTCTAAACTTCTAATTCACATTGTTTTGTACAAGGATCAAGATGAGACAAGGAGGATATATACCATGTAATGTCTTGCCATTCTCTTGGAATTGACTTGCCTCCCCCTAATGGTGAGAAAACATTTTCATCAAGATGACAATCTGTAAAGCAAGCAGTAAAAACATCACCTGGGAATGGGTCAAGATAACGGATAATGGAGGGAGAATTAAAACAAACATATATACCAAGTTAGCATTAAGGACCTAACTTGGAACGTTGAAGTGGAGCTATGGGAACATAGATAACACAACCAAAAATACGTAAATGTGAAATATTTGGTTGGGAGCCTAAAGCAAGTTGTAAAGGTGAGCATTCATGATTAGTTGTAGAACGAATTCGAATTAAAGTGGCAGCATGGAGAATAGCAGGCCCCCAAGCAGACAAAGGCAATTTTATTCTTAAGAGTAATGGTCTTGCAATCAATTGCAAACACTTAATAAGAGATTCAACTAGTCCATTCTGAGTGTGGGTATGAGCAATAAGATATTCAACTTCAATACCAATCGATATACAATAATCAAGAAATGTCTGAGATGAGAATTCGTCAACATTATCAAGACAAATTATTTTAATAGGGTGATAAGGGAATTGCACCTTGAGTTGAATTATTTGAGCAAGTAACCCGACGAAAGTAACATTTCTAGTTGAAAAAAGACAAACATGAGACCAATGAGTTGATGCATAAATTAAAACTATAAAATAAATTAAAACTATAAAATAATGAAAAGGTCCACTAGGTGGATGAATAGGTCCACAAATATCACCTTGAATACGTCTAGAAAGGTTGGTGATTCATATTCAACCTTGGTAAATGATGGTCTAATAATTAATTTGCTTTGTGAGCAAGCAACACAATTGTAATCATTGGGCATCAAAATCTTTTGGCTTCAAGGGATTCCCAAAAGAATTGTTGATGATACAACACATCATGGATAATCCTAGATGACCAAGAAGTTTATGCCAAATCATAAAAATTTTTAAGTCACAGAACTTCTGGTTCATGACAACATATGACTCAATGGTTCCAATGATTATTTGATATAGCCCACAAGAATGAGAAAGAAGCCTTTCCAAGATGTGTTTTTTCCCAGAAATAACTGAAGTAATGAGAAGGTATTCATTACTATTATCATTCATAGTTTCAATGTGATATCCATTTCGGTGAATATACTTGAAACTAAGAAGATTTCACTTGGATTTAGTAGAATAAAAAGCATCATTAATGTGGATTTTAGTTTCACTAGGTAAAATAATAGTTGCTTTTTTTAAGCCTTGAATCAAGTCTACAGGACCTGATATTGTATTAACATTAGACTTAACCAACAATAAGTTGGAAAAATATTTTTTATCATAAAGGATTGTGTGTGTTATGGCACAATCTGCAAGATATGCCTCTACAATGGATGTCGTATGATGTACCAAGGTATGAGAGAGATCCATGTATCTTCAAGTATAAATAAAGAAACTAATTTAAATAAGAAATAATAAAATGTGAAATAAACTATAAAAGATGAATAATAAACAATGTGTTCAAAGATGATAACAAAATAAACCTATTTGTAGAAAACTAAATAAAAACATAAAATTCAATCATAACAAACATTTCCATCACTAATTCGATTGTCAATTTTCCCATTAGGATTCTCAAAGTAATATGAGACATCTAAATGGGTTAGATCCACTGGGCCATCACTATCAATGAAGTTCATTTCAACTTTCTTTCCTTTTGCTTTTTGTAGACCCCCACTTGGGCCTCATTCTCCATGCAGCTGATTTTGCCACGTGGAAGAGCCCCCAGCGAGCCACGTGTCACTCTCGGATTGGTTGTTGAAGAATCAGATTGGTGGTTTGGAGGACCAATGAGAGGTCGACACGTGGCAATGAAATTCTAGAAGATTCCTGCATGCCGTTAGCAGGAGCGGAGGAGAGAGAGGCTGCAGGTAGTGGTGTTTTTGGTGGCTGTCTCTGCAGGTGGTTAGAGGGGCAAATCCGGGAGAAAAGAAAAGGGATTTTGCTTTTTGGAAGAGGCAGGCAGCTGAAAAAGAGGAGGAGAGCTTTCAGGTAAGGGGGCTTTTGTTTGGACATTTTTAGGGCAGCTGGAGAAAAAAAAAAAAAAGGAACGGCAGAGAGCTTTTGGAGACAGAGCTTTTTGTTTGGCTGTGGGAGAGAGGTTTCTTTCTGGGAGGAGGGTGCTTTTTGGGGGGCTGTTAGAGATTTTTTTGGGGGAACCAGAGAGGGAGCGAGAGGAGAAGGTTGACGGAGAGATCCCTTAGGGGTGCTGGGGGTTGTTTGGTGATTTTGGAGCAAAACTGGGAGTCCTGCTGATCTTTGCTAGAGAAAGACTTCTACAGGTAGGATCGCTGTATGCTTATTATGGTTTTTTTTTAGCTATTTATCACTCTCCTATATCTCTTGTTGATGCGTGAACATTTGTTGGTTTGCTTGGGGTGAATGATGAAGGCCACTTATTGTTTGTTGATATAAGATCCTGAACTCATGTTTGATGTTGTTGATCTTAATATGCATCGTTTCTACTGTGAAATACTCCACCATCCTGCCCATAGTTATATTTGATGTATTTATTCTCACCTAATCGAAGGCTCACTTATGATCCATGAAGTGAGGCCTCATTTGAGGATATTTTCATCTGTTATCTTTCATGCTCTGTTTCTATGCTCTTTTCCTTGTTGTGGCTTTTCTTTGTTCCTGGATTGTGCTCTATGCGTGGGCTGTGAGTGAGAGAGAGGGATTGGGGTTCAGCTTTGGAGTTCTGCAAAGATACACGCCCTCACAGTTTTCCTCATCTTCATACTTGAGACAGTTGATGCATCTCCTATTTGAACTGGGATTCCGCAGCTATTTCATTCACTTTGCTTACTGAACTCATAAGCTTAAATCAACCAGAGGTCCGGAACTATATCCATCACGTGAGATGTGATTTTCTGTGGCAGCAGCATCCTTAACTGAGAAGTTCCTATGCGCTAAGAAGGTGACGGTTCTGGATGTGGTGGACTGGTGGGAAAAGAATGGAGATGCTTGGGAGCTATGGCCGGCTTGGTATCGGAAGGTTGATAACTGGACACTTGTCAATATGATGGCCAGATGAACAAGTTGTTTAAGACTGGGACGAAGACCGGTATAGAAACAGTACATCAGAGGAAAGAGGGAGCCATGCTGGAATCCATTCCAAATTGCCTATGTTCAAGGCTGTACACGCTAGATCAGTGATACGAGCACAGTCATCAGTTGATTGCATTTGACTAAATTCCCTTCTCACCTTTAACCTCACTTATACCCACTGCATCATTTCTTCTCAATCATTTTTTTTTAAAAACCCATTAAACCCATTCTCTCTCTACACTCTCCTACCCACGTGCATGGAGACTATGCACTGTATCATACACCTTCCATACCCATTTTCCAACTCCACCAGTCAGCCTATTTTTTTCTCATAGTTTCACCATCTCTCCCATTTGTCCCTGTCATGCATGAATTTATACCTATATATCTCCATACCCATTTCTCCAATCCCATTTTCTTCCCCAAAAGTCATCTATGGCCTTCATCAAAGTTCCAACTTCACTCATACACGTGGATGGGAAGCATGAAATACCTGAAAAGAAGGAAAACGAACTTGAGAAAGAAATAGAGCAAGCCAAGCTATCCTCGAACGACGCCGGCGGCTTGCCGCCGGCGGCGAAGCGCCTCCGCCATCACCGGAATCTTGAGGAACTTGCTTCTCAAAACTCTCCTCTGTTCCTAATATTCAGCCATGAGAAGGAGGGAGATAATATTGACTCGATGGGTCTGGGGTTCTCAAGTTCTTCAGCGCAGTAGAGGGCGCGCTCTGGGAGTCATGTTTCAAGACTCTAATGTGTTTTTGTTGGTGGAGTAATGACCCTCTAAGGGTAGTGAATTTGTGCTGAAGGTATCGGGATCCAAAGAAGAAATCTGGTCATTGCAGCTTGATTCATTATAAGATGATAAATGGATGCTTAATCTGGACGTTATGAAGCCGTAACAGATTGAGTAACCTGATAGAATGGGTGTAGATTCGAAAAGTGAAGCTCATAAAGAATTTCAATCAGTACATGTGAATCCATTGATTGCTGTTTCTGGACAGCCTCAAGTTCCAACTGCCATGCACGGTCCCGATCTTGGCCTGGAATGATTGCCATTAATCTGGATTTCAAGAGAGGCGGCAATGGCAGCTTCTTGAAGACAGCTGCACACGGACACTTTGGAAGAGATGGCCTCGACTTCGCATGGGAAGTTGTGAAGCCTCTCAAAGAAAAAGAAGACCACCCACAGCCTGAGTGCTCCAGCTTCAATGCAGTCACAGCTGCAACTACTACTGGCCAAATCCGAAGAAATCGAATCCCTCACCGGATGAAGAGCTCGATTATCATGATGACGATGTAGATGAGTTGGAGCAGCGTTCAGATGGGGAGTTGTGAAAGCTAGGCTTGCAGATACAGCTGTTTCATGGCAGAACAGCGGGATGTAGAAGAGTTGAAGCATTGTTTAAAAGGTAGTTAATTGAGGATTTAGAAATTAATGCAGAATTGGTTGAAGGGAAGTAATTCTTCACGAAAAATAGCATATGGGGAGCATTGCTGGATGGAATTCGGTGTCCAAGAAGTTGATTACACAGAGAATGCGAGCTGGTGCAAAGGTGTGAAGTCATCTGAGCCAAGCAAAAAAATACTAATGATGGTGCTCGTGCCAAGCAAGCGACCTTGAAGACTGTTCTTGGAGAGGCACAGGCCTGCACTTTCTGAGCATATTATTTTGGATGCTGGTCTGATTCCGAACACAAAAGTTACTAAGGATAGCAAATTTGACATTGATACAATTCAGCGTTTAGCCCAATCTGTCGCTAAGTTTGAGAACTGGCTAGAAGATGTTATCTTGGGTGATCAAGTTCCTGAAGGTTATATTTTAATGCAGAATAAAATTTTTGGAAAGGACTGCCCCCCATCTCAACCAGATCGTGGTAGTCAGATCTATGACGAATTCTGCCCAATTTTATTGAACCAGTTCAAATCAAGGGAGTTTGTAAAGTTTGAGACTTTTGATGCTGCATTGGATGAGTTCTACAGTAAAATTGAGAGTCAACGATCAGAACAACAACAAAAGGCAAAAGAGGGCTCTGCCATGCAGAAACTCAATAAAATACGTGTGGATCAGGGAAAATCGTGTGCATACACCGAAGAAGGAGGTTGACCACTGCATTAAAATGGCAGAATTGATAGAATATAACCTAGAAGATGTTGATGCTGCCATATTAGCTGTCCGTGTTGCTTTGGCAAATGGTATGAATTGGGAGGATCTTGCCCGAATGGTGAAAGAAGAGAAAAAATCTGGAAATCCTGTAGCTGGCCTCATTGACAAGCTTTATCTTGAGAGAAATTGCATGACACTGCTATTGAGTAATAACCTTGATGAAATGGATGATGATGAAAAGACACTTCCTGTGGATAAGGTAGAAGTTGATTTGGCACTTTCAGCACATGCCAATGCTCGGCGGTGGTATGAACAGAAGAAAAGGCAGGAAAACAAACAAGAAAAGACTGTTATAGCTCATGAAAAAGCTTTTAAAGCTGCTGAAAAGAAGACTCGCCTCCAGCTTTCACAGAAAAAAACCGTTGCCACAATTTCACATATGCGAAAAGTTCACTGGTTTGAGAAATTTAATTGGTTCATCAGCAGTGAGAATTATTTAGTTATCAGTGGACGTGATGCTCAACAGAACGAGATGATTGTCAAGCGTTATATGTACAGAAAAGGGGACTGAAACAAGTGACAACGCAGTATTAGATACACCCCTGGGCCCCATTCCTACCCGGCCATGCATGGCCACCTTTAGTATGGGCCACTGTTGACCCACGTGTCCCACTCCTCTACACTCATGCAAACTTTTGAAAATAGATTTCCAGAAAAATCTCCTTTTTACAGGATCTTAAATCTTAATTTTTTTTATTTTTATTTTTATTTCTTGGTTTTGAATAAATCTCATTTTAATAAATTATTTCTTACCATTCTTTTTATTAAGCACGAATTATTTTATTTTTATTCTTATTATTATTATTATTATTATTTTATTTTTTTATTTTTCTTTCTATTTTTTTATTCTTATTTTTAGTTATTTTATTTATTTATTTATCCTATTTATTCATTGTTATCATTATCTTTTTCTTTAACTTTAAATATTGCCCATCTTTTCAATAAAAATTTGTCGTCATCATCTTTGACATATAATTTTAACAGCTTCCATGATTTTAAAAATGTTTTTGAAATAGACGTGAATTTAATCCCGTAATTCCGAATAATAAAATTTATGGAATTAATTCATGCAAAAATAAACGGGCTTTGGTGGGGGCCCCACATATATGATTTTATGATCGATTGATTGATTTGATTGTTTGACTGATTTATTTGCCATGTATAATTGATTTATTCTGTTCCTTGATATGCGCGTAATTATATCTATTCATTGTTCACTAACCTCCTCTCTTGATAGCGCATAGTGGCTCGCTGCTCAGGTACACACTCATTCCCGCTCTGTTTAGTCTACATGCATTTTCTGACTCTCATATGTGCATGATTGCTCCGAGTATTCATTGACTTTCTCATTGATTGCCATGACTTCATTTTATTAGTAGAGACCCGACTTTAGGGACTTAGAGGGGTGCTACGGTCTTTACCGTACCTTCCCGATAAGTAACCTGACCCCCGAACCCGATCCGGTTTTTCGTAGACCATCTTTTCCAAAATAAGGAGTCACACTTAGGGTTTTCTTTCTTATTTTGTTTACCCTTTAAAAATAAAACAAAAATAAGTGGCGACTCCAAGTCATTTTCAAAGAATCAATAAAAATCAAAATTTCAAACTAAAAATCGAGTTTCGCCATCGAGTGGGAAACGCATTGAGCCGAAATGCGGGGTCCACACTTTTATTGAGGCTTGATAAAGGTTAACAAAATGTTTTGAAGTACGACAAGTTTGTGACCAATGTCCTTTCATAGCACATCTATGAAATTTATTTTCACGAGCATGTTTACTTTGTGGTTCTATCCTCTTTTCAGGTTGTGCCTCTGAATTATTCCACTTCTGGTGGTTTGAGTTGTTCTTTTTACTTTGAGAACCACTACGATGAGAAGAATTATGTTTATGCAACCACGTCCTCTACCTCGGCCTCATCTATATCCATGTTCTTGTCCATGTCCAAGAGTTTGAACAAATGTGACATTGGCTTTAGGCAATGACACAAACCTAGAATGACAAAATTGGTGGTTTTTTTTAGTAAAAGCTCATTATTTTATTCAGCCATGAGAAGACATGAGATCAATTATGAATATTTAGTGAAATAACGCTCTCAATATTGCTGTTGTAGGATCACATTCAAGGCATGAAAAGTTGTAAATGTTTTTTCAAGCATATCTTCTTCAATGACCTTTTCTCCACACAATTTTAATTGTGAGCTAATTTTGAATAAGGCCAAGTTGTAGTTACTAACAGACTTGAAATCTTGTAATCTTAAGTGCATCTAATCATAGCGTGCCTTTGGAAGGATTACAATCTTTTGGTGGTTATATCGTTCCTTTAGATTATTCCAAAGGATGAAATGATCTTTGATCATAAGGTATTCACCTTTTAATCCTTCATCAATGTGACGACGAAAGAATATCAAAGCTTTGGCGCGATCCTGCAAGGATGCGTCATTTCCTTCTTTAATGGTATTTCCAAGATTCATCGTATCTAGATGAATTTCAACATCCAGAACCCAAGATAAGTAGTTCTTGCCCACAATATCGAGGGCAACAAATTCAAGCTTTGTAAGGTTTGACATTATCTAAAAACTACATATAATAATAATTAGAGAAATATTTCAATTATTATAATAAACTGTTAATAAAATGCTTTAACAATATTTCAAGTAAATAATATCTAAAAATATAATAACTTAAAACTTATCAATTATAAATATGGTAAAGATGTATAAATAGGAAATATAAATTAAAATATAATATATATATATATATATATATATTTCTTTTTCATAGCTTAAGGCTATGATTATTTTATTATAACAAAAATGTGCGAATTAATATTTATTTATTTTTTATAGCTTCTAACTATATAATATTGTTTGGTATAACTTCCAGTTATACCATGTAATTAAAAATAAAAAATTAGGGATCATATACATAACTTCTAGCTATCTATTTGTAATCTTGTAATTTTCCTCATAACTTCTGGTTATAGGGATTGCAAATATTTTTTATAACTTTTGGTTATGAATTTACCTCATAATTTATAATTTACCACATAACTTCTGGTCATAAGGATTGTACATATTTATGTATTCAAATAAAATAAGTGAAAGTAAAGATCAAAAAGTAATAAAATAGAAAATCATGATACAAGTTTATCATATACCTTTTTGTGAGAAAAAAGAAAGAAGAGTCTTTTTATTTTTCTGAAGAGAAAAATGTCTTTCTATTTATCTGAATAGAGAAAAATATTTATATATTTTTTGGAGAGACTATTATGAAATATTATTCTTATGACTTACCCATATTTTATTCATTTTTGCCAAATTAGTTATCAAGTTTAGAAATATTGCCAACAAAATTATCTAAACTCTTTTTTTTCTTCTTATTGTATACTGACTGTATATGATAATATTTCCTATTTTTAAAAACAAAAAATAAAATAAAAATTGGTAAATATGTTGAGTACTTTATGCCAATTAGGATGAATACAATTAATTTTAAAAATATTTTTTAATAAATTGTCAAACCTACCATAATTTATGCCAAATGAGAGCTATATCAAACTTTCGAAATTTTCACATATTTCAGGAAAATAAATTATTTTGCGAAAAAATGTGATAGGATAAAAAAAGAAGAAAGTATTTGCAAAAAATATGTTTTAAATTATGGAAATTGAAATTTTATTTTGAAATTTATAATAATTATCAAATAAGAAATATTATTTTGAAGAGATAGTTTTAATTTGAACATATCTTATTGACTACTTATGATATGTGATAAGATAAAAGATGAAATAAGATATATTGTTTACATCTAAACATAAAAAATAATAAATTATAAAATATATTCGAATTAGTATATAATAATCTCAGATTAAGATATATATACATCTGTCAATCAATCATAAATTTATCATTTCCATCATTTTTAAAACTTTTCTTTATAGTTTCATTTAAAAAAAAATAAAATTTGCTATTTGAATAATAATTAAAAAAATATGTATAAAATATATCATAAAATAATACCAATATACTATTTATGTGACATCCCATATCTGATAGGGGGAAAGTTTTTGACATTATATAAGTATGAACTCTTCTTAATCATATAAATGCATTTGAAAACTGTGAGAATCTATTTAGACCAAAAACAGACAATTTCTACATGATTAAATGCATGTGGTTACAATTTAATATATATAACTATTTTTTTTTTATATATTTTACAATATTAATGTGGACCAAAATTTGTCTAAAGCTTATTTTACATTGATTTTAAACTTAATTTTATCTTTAGATTTCAAATCCTTTTTATTTTTATGTTTTCCCTTTTTTTACTTCCCTCATTTTCGGCCACTCACGTGCACGGTGCACCACCAAATCTCCCCGTTCACCCGTTTTCCCTCTTCCTTTCACAAAGGATAATATTTTTTTTTTAAAAAAAATCAATTTGAAATCCCTTTTTATACCATTAAGAAAATTTCTAATAATAAATCAATTTTGGTAAATAAGGTTTAATCAATTTTTTCAAATACTTTTATTATACATCTTATCCAAAATTTCCAATATTAAAAAAATAATTCACGTAAATATTATTTTTTATTAATTAAAAATTAAGAATATATTTTAAAACTCTTTTACAGTAATTTCATGAATAATTATTAACATTTACATATAAATAAAATAAACATACAAATAGTATTCATTAATTTAACTTTTAATATGTTAGAGCCTCACTATTTTAATATTATTGAATATACAATATCCTAAATTATTATTGAATTAAATAAATTAAAAGTTTTTTATTAGCTACATTAAATAATATATAAATTTTTTATTATTTTTAATTAAGATAATAATATAAAGAAAATTTTAAAACAATTTAATCATTTATTATTATTTTTATCTGCACTATACATATAGCACCGTCACGAGGGTAAATCTGGCAACTCACTTTTCCCTAAACTCATACATATGGAATAACGATGAGACAATGTGAGCCGAACATCCCGAGAGCAGAGAAGGGAGAAGAGAGGGAAAGGCCTGGTCTATGAGAAAGCGGCAAGAGGGAGAAATCGGGTAGGTCCATCTGAAATTATTGGTTGAATAAATTTCTGTCTGCTGAAATATGTCTCCATCTCACTCTTTACCATTCCTTGATTTTTTTGAGGAGATCAGCTCGTTTCTAATTTAGGGTTTTGTTTTTTTTTTGAAGGTTTTTTTGGAACAGATCCGATCTGAGTTTCCGTAACCCAATGATATCGATTCATGGCGTGGGAATCAATCTTTGACAACAATGGAATCTCATGTCTATTCACCCTGCCGCTTTGATCAACATTGTGGGAGTCAGACATGGACAGTAACAGAATCATGCCCATCTACCTTATCCCCATTCTCTCCCTTCTCTTATGCTCCTCGACGTCATGGATAGGCCCGATCTGTATTTCAAGCCCACCCCATACCCACCGAGGTGGCTGTTGCTAGCTTTAGCATTTGTCTTAGTATTCGGAATTGAGTTAATCTTCCACACTTGTCATCTCCGTCCTACTTGTGCTGCCGTCCTCCGCACTACCATGGTGTTTTCTGCCTCCAGCTGATTGGATTCATTTTGGCATCACGGACAAGCTTGAGACTATTAACAGGTATGTGACAATGCACATGAGAAGAAGCCCCTCTACTTTTACCCCTAACCACCAACCACCATGGGTACACATAATAGAACACCCATTGCTGCAATTTCACAGGTTTCTTGCCTGTTTACCCGGAATTAACTCTGATTTTAGTTTTTGTTGGCTTGGCTATATAATTAAATACGTAAAGGAATTGATGCATAGTACTTTTCAGAAATCAAACATAACCTCAGTATTTTTTTTCTTTGCTTACACAAACATAACCTTAGTGATTTGAAAGAAAGTTAATCACTAAAGGTTGGATTGCTAATGAGACTTTATGTTGTTTTAATGTTGAGTTTCTACTTATGCATCTAGCCCTTAATGATCCTCAAGGACCATACTTTCTCTATAATGTTTGCATATCTTTTTTCATGATTAACTCAATTAGATTTATAAGTAGATGTGCGATTCTAACACAATCTCTTCAGCTTCAATGTTACCACTGTGAGCTAGAGGCAACGAGTGCGCAACCTACCATGTTCAAGGACTCTTGTATGCACCCCATCAAAGAAAAGACAAAAAGCAAGACAAAATACGGCAAAAGATTGGGACTAAGATCTAACTACAAGGGTGTTTTTCTCTAGCCAAATCTGAGGAGTTCCCTTTCATGCAAGGCTTTGCATTTTTACCTAACAAAAACTTCTTTAGAGCAATAGAAAAATTAGTTTAATTTAAATATGAAAACTGTGAGTACTTCAAGTGGATTGACAATTCCGGATCAAAATTCTTACATATATATATATATATATATTCCTAGTTCTGTTCTTTCAAAATCTACCTCAGATTAATTACACTTATTCAGAGTTAATGGTGCTTGCAAGGTCGTTAGAGGTGAAGGTAAATGGTTTGAGGTTGTAGATGAACAAAATTTAACCAATGCAGTTTTTTTTATTCCTTTTTTTTTTTTTTCTCTTCTTATTATGGGTATCTTGGTTAAATTTTGTATAACAGATCAAGGGTGTTAGAAAGTGTTGTTTTTTAGCTTAGTCTTTTTTACTCTCTTTGTAATTTGATCTAACCTCAAGTTCAAGTGATCCATCTTAAGAACTGAGGATGGTCTGTTTGGTATATATCCATTTGTTCAAATCAAAGTTCAATCAATCAACATAAAAAATTCTTTGAAAATATTTTAGTTGAATCACAACATTGGATTGATTTATATTTCTACTATTTAAAGCTAAATTTCCAAATTAGGGTTTGAGGAAACAAAGTAGTTGTTAAGATGGTCTCTTTTTTCTCCTTGGCAAATTGGTAGTGTTTGTTTCTCAAGAAAATCTATCCCTAGAAAAACATGTTTTCTATGAAAAAGGGAGTTGCTTAATCTTGTCATGCTATCCCTTTTCTCATTTTTATCTTGGGATTGGGATGAAACCCTTTGTTCTTGATTGGGCATCAAGAAGCTGCTAAGATCAAGCTAGGTGGTAAATTTAAGTGTATTCCTAATAAAGAAAGTATATGGTTGAAGTTGAAAGGTACTGGTTAAGTTTTTAGAAGTGGATCGATATACTTGAGTTAGGTAAAACCTTGTTTTCGGTTATTTTTTTTTTTTGTAATAATTTAAAATGCTGTTTTGTAATTGCAGGAGTATTCTGGGCATCAAAGCACAAACCTGTCAAGGTCACAAGTGATGTTTCCCATATCATACACCTGATGTTTCCCATGGCAGCAGGAGCTCAAGTAAGAACACTTATGCCCCTAAATTCAGAATGTGGCTAATATTTTTCTAAGCTGATCAGTGTTAGGGAGATGTATACTCTAAAGTTATAATTGACTCTAAATTTATAATTAAAATCATGTCTTCTTAAGTAAATGAGAAATCCATCATTTTTACCCCTTAACAAGTTAGTCTCACATGTGGAAATTACTAGATGAGAAGCTAGAATATGTAGTATCTTAATTCTAGTGAATTTGATTATATGAAGGGAATTTTGTTGATAAGTCCTTGTTTGGTGCCTTTGGCCTAGGTACAACAATTATCTCATGGGACTTTGCCCATTTGGATTTTTAGATTCAAAATTTCAATTATCAGAACCTCAATTCTGTCATATTCCAAGTGTTTTAGGGAGCTCATGTTCTCCTTCCTTCATTCAGAAGAGTATTTGGACATCAGGAATTGATCCAACTGTTGAGAAGGGTGATTTTATTAAGTCAATTCTTCGTCCTGTGAGAACAGCGGACGATGTAGGTCCTCCAAAGATTTGGTCTAATGGAAGGGCTTTGATTTCAATGGAAGAGGAGTGAGAGGGGGAAGTTGTGTATAGAAAAGGGCATTGAAATGGAGAAATTATATAAACAACTACAATAAACAGTTAATTTTTGTTCTACATTCATATTCTGTCATACTTTAGGTTATGTCGTTCATTTTCTTTTAGTTGTATAATTGATGTGTAAATTAAGTATTTCAAGGACTTGGGCTAATTGATACCATGGGCCTTGATCCTATTGGAGAAAGCAACTCGATTGGTAAAGCAAAATACATTTGCTTTAAATTTTTCCTTTCCAAAGAATGTTGCATTTTCTTGTCTCCAGGATATGCTGATATCCACTTCTGATTCATTGTTTTCTGGTGTCTCTGTTCCGCATTTCCTAATGCAGGTAAAGAGAATTTGAGGTGTTAGTCATAGAGGTTGGAGTTCCAAAATCACCTTTTACCTCTACCTGGCTCCCAAATGTTTGAAATTATGTGCCCTTTTACATTGTATAGATGGGTCGTTGTCATGCATCCAGGAACATTAGTGATGCCTAGAAAGCCAATGAGAGGGAACCAGAAATCACCATGGCAGTACGGAGGAGAGCAGCAGAATAAGAATGGAAGGTGAGCTAAATTCCAAATGCCAAGACAAATACTAATAAGCTAGCAGCAGCCACCTTGGTAGTTATGGGGTGGGCTTGCAATGCAGAGTTTGGCTTATTCTGGAACTTAAACTCGATGAGGTTGAGAAGCATGGGAAGAATAAAGGTAAGAAGGTCAAGAATGACGTTACGTGCAGTAGAAATATGATTATGTTGTTGTAATGTTGTTGGGTGGATTATGTTGCTGCAATGTTGTTGGAGGTTAATTCCCAGAATGTTAAAAGTAGCATGGTTGTGTTCTGGACACCTAATTTATCTCTAAAATAATTGTTTCTCATCTCTTTGGAAAAGCAAATGAAAGAGTATTTGTAAATGAACCAGCTTGTGGCTCCTGCCATGAAACTCTAGAGTTAACTGATTAGAATGAATGAGAATAAGATTCATGTTGTATTTCATATCATTATGTGTTCGTGTGCAGGTGGAAACTTCAAATAAGAGCACGTCTTCTTCCCTAATGAAAAACCACCCCTTGCACCAGTCATTATTAAAAAGCCTTATGAGTCTGCAACAAAATTTGCATTTCGAAAACAAAATGGTCTTCATATTCATATTTGATATCATTGAGCTCTCCAAAAAGGTTGAAGGTTGATCTATGACAAATTAAAAATTGCAACTTCAAGCCTATAACTAGAATCAGATTTAAGATGGGTTTTTGTCATATTTCATATCCATCTCCAAAATCTAACAAACAGGTACAGGGATTGATGAGAGAATATGCTGCATTTGAGATTATATGCTAAGAGAACTTCATACAAAAATGCCCATGAGGGTCCCCTTATGATTGAATTCCACAGATTAACAGAGACCCCTGAAATGAGATTTTGTGGAGAAGATGTGTTCTTTTTTTTATAATTTGAAGAAGACACATTTGTTATTACTTAATTTCTTTAATAATTAAAATAAAAAATATTAAAGGTCCAATGAAACAGAAGCCGTTAGACTGGGTGGACGAAGACAAACATTCTTTTTCCCACATTTTGCTGCTTGGCCCCTTCCTAAATTAAATTCCTGAAAAATTGTTTTTTTATTTATTTATTTTTTATTTTTTATTTTTTATTTCCCATCTTTCTTTCTTGGATTAAAGTTGTTTATATATAAATCTTGTAATTAGTCAAATTTTTTGTTATTTTCATTAGCATTAAATTTAATAATTTCTCAAATATTTTTTATTTATTTTGGAAACAAATGTTTAAATATTCTTTTAAAAAAATTAATAATACTATTTTGAAAAAAAAAAAATCATGGGTATTAAGATGGGGTACTTATTATATAAATAGACTAAGGTGTGACAAGACATGGTCCTTAAAGTAGGTTCGTCCTCCTCAAAGATGATCTCAGTGCAAAAGGATAATCTGCGTCCTACCTCAGAGATACAATAGTTAAGGCCTTGCCTTAGGTGCACTCCTGTGGTGAGGTTTACAGTACAATTGAAAATATTCTGAATATAATTCCTCCAGTCAAGTAAAGGATAAGAGGGTTATAGTTGAGAGGGATGCAGTAGATTAATAGACCGCAACTGGCTAGCAGTAGTGACTTGGGTGTAGTATGATTGGATGCAACACTTGTGAGTGCAACCTCCAGTGGATAGTTGCAGTAGTGTAGGTGTTGCAAAGGTGGATGTTGTAGTAGGCCTTGCTGCAATGGAAGATGCAACGGGCGATTGTTGCAAATGGAAGATGCAGCGTGTGATTGCTGCAAAAGAAGCAATCTACAGCACAGGTGATGCTAACAATTGCAGCACGCATTGGTGCTTCAAGTAATGGTTGCGTCTCTAATAGCAGCAAGGAGCAAATAGAGAGAAAGTGAGAAACAAATATTTAGAGAGAGAGATAGTTGGAGAGAATGAGATGAAAAAATCTCTGACGGGGTTGCCTTTTATAGGTAGGGACTCAACGGAACTCTCCAAAAATTGCTGAATGATAACATCAATTTTTATTTTTTTATTTTTTTTAAACAAAAATCAAGTTGGTAGATGACTCATTCTTTCCTTTTACACTGGCCACTCACTGAAGGGTTAAGTCAAAACAAGGAGAAGACACTACCTGTAACTCATGCACTCTTTCAACAATATCCCTCACAAAGTGGATGAGTGAAAAATGAAACGATAGGAAAAACCTAAAATCCAATGTATTAATACAGGTGTCCAAAGGTTCTGAACCGGTCTTAAGATAAATAAGTATTAAGTTATAGAAATATGGTGCGAATAAGTTTCTATGAACCAATGTTTCTTTATGTAATTCAAGGAACCTATTATCCATATCAGTTTCTCAACTACGAATTGTACACAATAGGTTATGCAAATAGGCCATGCACCCTACCTAAATATTTATGAGAGCTCTAGAGAACTTGCCTAAGTTCTCATAGGAAGCAACCCACCTCCACTCTCATATAGGTGAATCCATCGAGTGTGTTTAGCAATTAAACACACCATCCGTAAGGAATATGGTATTCATTAAGAATAAAATATTCAATCTTAGTCGATGTAGAATACACTCTATCTACACCATAGCGATGGACTCTCATATAAGCATAACCAATAGAGCACCTCACAGTCAACAAGTAATTTGTTATTACCCATATAAACCTACTTCATGGGATCGCCATTCTAGTTGGTTGGGTTACCATCACTTTTGACTTCTACATTAGACATAAGCCTCATCCCTCTTGATGTTTCTTCCACTTATTTCCTATTTAGTGGTTTGGTTACAAGATCGACCAAATTCAACTTCGAACCTTACAAATTCCAAGAATATAATCCATATCTTTAGTAGTTGTCGTATAGTATTGTGTCTTAGGCGTATATACATGTTCTTTCCATTAAATATGTTGCTCTTAGCCTTAGCTATTGCAACTTGGCTATCATAAGCATAGACATAGATGGTGTTGCTCTCATCTATAAAGGGATATTTGCTAAGAGGTTTCTAAGCTACTCAACCTTAGAATTTGCCTTCTTTAAGGCAATAATCTCAACCTTCATAGTAGACCGAGTAATGCAAATTTTCTTGGCAAACTTCCAAGAAATTGCACCTCCTCCAAGTATGAAAACATACCACTAGTGGATTTCACCTCATCTGAATCAAAGATCCAATTAGCATCACTAAATCCTTCAAGGATATTTGGAAATCCACCATAGCATAGACCATAGTCAATGATGCCTCTCAAGTACTTAAGTACTCTACGAATAGCAATCTAGTGATCCTAATTAGGACTCTATGTGTACCAACTCAATCTTCCTACTACATAAACAATATCAAGTTTGGTACAATTTGCTAAGTACATTAGGCTCCCAATGATTTAAGCACACTCAGTTTGGGTAACACTATGCTTTCTATTTTTCCTCAACTGTGAGTTGGGATCATATGGAGTTGACATTGGTTTATAGTTGAAGTGTTCAAACTTCCTTAACATAGTGCTCTTGATAAAGTTTAAGACCATTAGGTGTTCTAGTTATTTTGATTCCTTGAATAACCTCTACCTCTCCTAGGTCTTTCATGTCAAACTTAAAATCCTAAGAATTTCTTGGTCTCACAAATGACCTTTAAGCTAGTTCCAAAGATTAGCATGTCATCAACATATAAGCAAATCACAACATATGTGTTATCCTCAAACTTGCTGTAAATACATTTATCAACATCATTAATGGAAAATCCATTAGATACCAACATATGATCAAATTTGTTATGCTTGTTTGGGTGCTTTTTTTAACCAATAAAGTGATTTAACTAGCTTATAAACCTTTTACTCCTCTCCTTGAACTATGCTACCCTCATGTGGCCCATATAAATTTCCTCTTCCAATTTCCTATTCAAGAACAGAACCTTGACATCCATTTGGTGTATCACTAGTTTATGAATGGAAGCTAGATCGATCAACAATCTAATTGAGGAAATTCTTGTCATGGGGGTAAAAATGTCAAAGTAATCTACACCCTTCCTTTGTTTAAAGCATTTGGCAACTAGACATGCCTTATACTTCTCTATGGATCGATTTGGCTTTAACTTTCTTTTAAAGATCCATTAATAACCTATAGTCTTTGCACTAAGAGGTAAATCCATTATCTCTAACGTGTACATGATTGATTCAATTTCTGTTAATGGCCTCCTTCCAGAATGGTGCATCAGGAGAAGTTATAGCTTCTTTGTAGGATTTAGGATCTTCATCTATTAAGGTGTAGAAATCATCACCAAGATTTGTTTCTTTCCTATCTCTTTTACTTCTTCTTAGTTTAAGTTCAAAAGGTTCATTAGATTTGTCTCTAAATGTTCTTTGAATTTGTTGGTCACAACTTGGTTTCAAAGGAAAGATGTTTTCAAAGAAGTTGACATTCTTTGTTTCCATTAAGGTGTTCGCTTCTACAAGGTTTTTATTTTTTTATTTATTTTATTTTATTTATTTATTTATTTATTTTAAATTTTTTTATTTAATAACCAAAAATTTATATGTGACACTATTCTCGACACACCCTATGAACACTGCATCAAAGGTTTTAGGACCTAGTTTTTGTTTCTTAGGTTCAATTAAAAGTACTTTTGCTAAACATTCCCACACTTTCAAGTATGTAATGTTAGGAACATAACCTTTCCATAACTCATAGGGTGTTTTGCCAGTCTTCTTGTACGATATCTTGCTTTGAATATGCCAAGCAGAGAGGATAACTTCCCCCCACAAGTTCAAAGGTGCTCCTGAACTTACCAACATTGCATTCATCATATCTTTTAAGGTCTTATTTTTCCACTCAGCTACTCCATTAGATTAAAGGGAATAAGTAGTCTCATGAATGATCCCATGATCTTCACAAAAAGAGTTAAAGGGGTTAGACTCATACTCTTCTCCCTTATCAATTCTCTATTTTCTTACTTAGTTGATTTTCTAGTTCATTTTTGTATTTAATGAAAGCATCTCTTACTTCATCTTTGTCTCTAAAAAGATATATCCATGTATACCTTAAGTAGTCCTCTATGAAAGTTATGTCAAATCTTTTACATTATAGTTTTGATTCTCTTTTATTGATTTACCTCTAGTTATTGTATTTTTTAAATCTCCTAAGTCACTGTGAATTAAACATTATAGTTTTGATTCTCTTTTTATTGATTTACAAGACTTCTTTTGCTATTTTAGATTCCACGCAAGATTCACATTTTCATGATTTTCTAAGGAAAATTTAGGAATTATAATTCAATCAGCCATTTTCTTTATATAAGAAAAATTCACATGCCTAAGTCTAGCGTGCCATAAACCACATGAGTCAACTAAGAAAGCATAAGAAGATGCACTATTATTAATGATTTTATAATCATTTAATAAAAAGAGACCTTGATTACAGTAACCCTTTCCAACAAATAAATTGTTATTATAAGCAAAATCTTCTTATCAACCATATATAAGTGAATATTCATACTGCTGTTGGATATTAAAAGGTGATTAAAATAATAAAAGTCATTCACGTGTCTTTCTAGATGGGATTAAACCCTTTTAAACCTTATACAAGGTTAACTAAGATATTCATGTTATTTTCAAATCATTTTATAAGTCACTAGGAATAGTAATTTTTAGATGTAAACATGTGTTAGGACTTAAAGTCTTGTTTAATTGTTAGCAATTTTGTTCCTTTTAATGTGTGGCCATAGAAGCCTTTTTAGATAGTGACTTGGTCTTCGTTGAAGATCAAAAGTTGTTGTTCGTTCAACCGGGAAGTCACAGGAACGTTTAAAAGGGTTTGACTTGTGCAATTAATTAGGCTCCTTTGAGGTATAAAGAGAATCAAATTTGTTTTGAACTTAAAATGATTTAGAATTGACTTTTGAAAAGGGGCAGAATCGCTCAAGCACTCAAGATCACTCAAACAATCCTTATCGCTCAAGCATCCAAGGCGCTCAAGCGATGGGTGAGTTGGCTTGAGCAGTCATGCTAATTATAGTGAGATTTTTCATGCAAATTTGATTTAGAACTCTTTCAAACCTAAAACTCTTCGGGATTTTGCCTATAAATACCTTTCTATTAATCCCTTGAGGGTATGAGATCACATTGATATCATTGAGAGACCTTACATTCTTTAGAGAGGATCTCCTAGAGAAAAAGCCTAAAGTGTCATACCATTCTCGATATATCATTCAAAGATTTGATATTTGAATCTTGGTTTGAAGACCTTCATTCCTTTGACAAGGTTGAAGTGATCCACTAGAGCAACTAAAGGTTGTTGCATTGTGGATGTGAATCAAGTTGTAAGTATTGGAGAGTAAATCTTTAAAGTAAAATGACCAGGTAAATCTGTATAACTTGATTTCGTATAGTGGATTTAGATTAGTAGGTCTTAGACCTTGTGGTTTTTTTACCTCCATAGTTTGTGTGAAGGTTAAAAATTTGGTGCCCATTACATATCTGTTAATTTCATTGCTATATCTTTGATTGGTTGATTATCATTGTTATCCTTAACATCTCATAGGTTATCCTTGGAAGTTAAAAATTGTATCTTTATACTTAAAGATTTCAAGTATAGCCCATTTGGTTATATAGGATTTTCCTAGGATCTCTTAGGATAAAAATTGAGGATAACACATATCAATCTTTATTTTAAATTTTAAAATCACCCATTCACCTCATTTCTTTAGGTGTTCCCTATTGGACTTTTGATTTTTCAATTGATATCAAAGCGGGATAAAAATCATTTTTTTTATTAACCCTACAAGCTAAAAATAAAATCTTTATTAATCCTATAGGATAAAAATCAAATTTTTATTGATCCTATAGGATGAAATTCAAATTTTTATTGATCCTTCTAAGTCCAATATGGAACAATCCAAAAGTGGTGTCTTTTATAATAGTCCACTCTACTTTGATGGGAATAACTATTTCCATTGGAAACCTTTAATGATGTTTTTCCTTAAAATGCAAGGCAAAAGGGTATGAAATTCAATAAAATATGAATGAGAACCCCCATTGATCCTTGATACATAAGGAAGATCAATTGGAGAACATAAACCTAAACACAGATAGGACAAAGCCAACAATGAAGGTAGTAAAGCCAATGTTAGAGCTATATTTAGTATTTTCAATGGAGTTTGTCTAGATGAGTTTCGTAGGATAGTAATTAGTAAACATGCAAAGGAAGAATGGGAGATACTCTAAGTTATTCATGGAGGTACGTTTGCTGTAAATATCTTTAAGTTGCAAATGTTTGCCACTAAATTTAAAAAATAAGATAAAATAAGTGACGACTCCAATTTTTTTTATAAAAAATAGTTTTTCACTAAAAAGCGAGTCTCGCCATCGAGTGGGGATATACGTGAAAAATGAGGGTCCACACTTATTTACTTGACTTGATTAATCACATAACTTTGTTTATTGTGAGACAATTGAGGTGAAGATGTGGTTCCAAATTTTAAGGAATGTGGTTTAATTTATATAAGTACCTATTTAGCCAATAACATAGAAAAGAATCCATCATAGGAAAGCTTTATGAAAGAAAAAACTTATTTGTCTCTTATTTATATTCTCAAATTATTTTTGTTATTTTTTATTATCATTATTTCATATTAAAGATTTTGAAGACAGAGTAAATGGAGAGTTTGAAGAGGAAAAAGATTGAAGAGTTTGAAGATAAAAGTATTTTAAGACTTTGACAAGGATAAGGTTATTTTGTAAGCTAACACTTACTACCAAACAACTTACAGAATTTGACACTAAATTTATTTTGAGACCAAAACTCATCAGTCATTTTCTTAGTTCATGGTTTAATTAGAATCCTATTAGTAATGTAACAGGCAATTTCAATAAATTTTGCCTAGAAATGAGTAGGCAAATCATGGGCCTGAATTATAACTCAGGTTATCTCTTAGAACTTAATTTGTTTGCTAAACTATTCTATTTAGGTGTCCTAGGGGGGATTAAGTTCATTAAAGAATTGAAGAGGTAAACAAGCTATTAAATATATTTGCTGGATTGATGGCTATTGAAGGACATGTTGCCAATTTGCAATTTGTTCTGCACAACATTGAGGATAAGACGCCAAATATGGGCAGAGTGAAAAAGGCTTGCAATCAAGGATGGAACTTCTAGTTGTGGAGATTACTAGGAAATGTTTGCTTTTACCTCCTTCTGGTTCCCGAATATTCTATAGAAATGTTTGAAATATTCTGCATGTCCATTTGCATTATTACCTTGAAGGTATCGAATGTATTTCTTGTTGATAGAAAATTAGCAATTGTATTGATAATTAATGACTCTTGTTTTCTTTCCATTTGTCCATTTCTTGCTTTGAGACTTACAGTATCTTTTTATAACTGGACTTGATTTTTGCAAAGTTCACCATTACTGTTCATGGCCATGTTCTATTGAATACAGAAATTAAATGGTGTTAAATCTGAGTTTGGTTACAGGCTTACAATTAATTTGTCATCAATATCAAAATCCATTTTGTTGCAGACCTAAATCGGATGGGGATAAGGCTTTGTGATGATTAATAAAGCAAGAGGTTCTTCATTAGGAAAGAAGAAGAGCAGTAGAGACCTCCCAGCACACAAACAAATTGACATGAAATATGGCATGATCATTTGATTCTTATTCGTTCTACTCTATGAGCCCTATAGCATCATTTTGATGTTGCTGCTGCTGCCGCTGCTGCCGCTGCTGCAATGGTGGCATCACGAAGGGCTTGGAATTTGACAATCATTCTGTCTCGAGGTGGCCAGTTGTCTTTAATGATTGGAGCATCTGCAAAATCTTGCATCCATGCGGACAACAATGGAAACTTCTCCCCATCCACAACTTTCAGCCCAACAATCTCTTCCAATATGCTGATCAAGTTACCAAGCCAACCCAAGGCAAGATCAACAAACCCAATGGTCTCTCCGCCAAAGAACTTCTTTCCCTTCAACTCTTCTTCCAGGAACTTGAGGTTCTCCAGGGCTGGAACCATAGCTTCCTCCTGCTCTTTCCCTTGCTTGATAAAGACGCTCCAAATTGATGTCAAAACCTACATCAGAAAACAAATCAATATCAAACTACCAAGGCCTTTCTGAATCTGTTTCAAGAAGGAAGAGCTTGCAATTAATTAGATCCACCTTATCGTCACCAAATTTTGCCCAGAAACGTGCCGTGGCTCTCTCATGAGGGTCTTCAGGCAATAAGGGAGCATGCTTCCATGTCTCATCAATGTATTCCAGAATGATAAGCGATTCAGCGATGGGTTTTCCATTGTGTACAAGCACTGGAACCTTTTTGTAGACAGGATTATATTGGAGAAGTGAAGGGCTCTTGTTGGAGAGATCTTCAAATATGGTTTCATAATCTATGCCTTTGATTTTGAGAGCCCAGACAGCCCTGAGAGCAAAAGGACTTGACCATGTTCTGAAAAGTTTCACTCCTACCATAATGCTTTGATTTCTGCAAATGGAATGGGGCCAGAGATCCTTTTTATAAAGATTTGGGTTCTGGAAATTTCATAATATATATTTTCCTGTATCTAAATGTACCCTTGTCTTTTAGTGAATCCCACATTTTTCTTTGTATTTTCCATATTCTCATTTCTGCTTTATTTTATTCTTGGCCTCTATAATGGGCGCTCCAAGTAGAAAATTTGTTGTGACAGCTTAATTCCACTAACTAGAAAGGACAATACCCTTAGCAATAGAAGAGAAAATTCTCTGGCACTAAAATTTGACTGAATTTGAAATATTAAAAGAATGAAATTGAAAAAATAAAAAATAAAATTGATTCATTTTCAGTTGTTTAATTTTTGGAAAAGTTTAAAGGTAAATAGGAGTGAAAGAAGTGGGGAAAATGGGAGGAAACAAAATGTAGAAGAAAACATAAAATAGGCTTAAAATCAACTTTTATATTTATTTACTTTTTAAAATTAAAAAAAAATTGAAGAAGTTAAAAATATATTTTTGAACAATTTTTATCATATATAATTTTCCTTTCCTACTTGTTAAAAAATTAATACGATGAGACTTCATTTTTTATCAAAAGTGTGGAATATCATATACAAAATTTAAAATAAAAAGAAAATTAGTTTGTATAGGAGCACATAAACAATAAATTAAGATAGATAAAGTTAACTTTAGTGAAGATCCAAACATGTATTTATACCTCAGCGGTGACGTTTGCATAAAATAATGGATATTTTGGGTGGTGTTGTTTGAAGTGTTTGAAACTTAATATTTTAGCCTCAATAATGGAATTAGGGCAATGGACGATGATGAAGTGTTTGGAGGTCAATATTTTTGCTTCGATAATGGGTATAAGTCATGGATTCTTTGAAAGTAAATGATTAGTTCATAGTTGGTTCATAAACTTAGGTAATCCATTTGAGATTATAGAGTACTACCTCCTAATTGAATGGATAATTGAACTTAATTATTGAAATAGGGTACTCATGGTGAGTGCATTGGTGTGTATGGTTGCACATTGGATAAAACCTATGGTGAGTCATGACATTAACTATTGGGTAGTCATGATCTCACCAAACTTCTATATTATATGTTATTTCAACTTTGAGAGGGTATTAAGTTTGTGCTAAAATCTGTAGTAGCTTTGACCTGTGGGTGAAACCATGAGGTGGTCATATATTCCCTATGGATTGGGTCATTATTGATGAAAGTCAATGATAACAATTATTCTCAATATAGGCACCATGTTATCTCATGTGATTGAGATATTGTGTCTTCTTGAGTAATCTTAAGAACATGTGATCATAAAATCTATGGCCACAATAATTTTTTAAATAAAATTTGACATATGCTCTTAGAGAGCCAAACTGTGTTCGTTGATCACTATGGACTCTCATTTTTCATGCGTGTTCTCACTCGATTGAGAGACTTGTTTTTATTATGAAAATTTAATTTTTAAAAAGTTAGAATTGTCACTTAGTTTTGTTTATTTTTTAAAGGGAAAATAAAATAAAAAATAAAACCCTAAGGTGACTCATTTTTTAAGAAAAAGCATGTCTATGAAAAACTAAGTCTAAGTTTGGGGGTTAAGTTATTTATTGGGAAGGTATCATAGGGCAACATTCCTTTAAGCCCTAAAGAGGTTTCTACTAAAGAAGTAAAGAAAATTATGACAATTAACTAGTAGATCATGGATATTAAGAAACAATAAAAGTATAAATACATCACAATGCATTGTGATAAAGAAAAAGAAAATGATGATGAATATATGAATTATGTACACCAAAAGATCATAGGACCAAAACCAAACAAGCAAGGATCACTCAAAAGCATAACATACTTAGCAAAGGAGTTAAACAATCAAGTGGAGAAAGGAATATACCTCAATAATGCCTAACACAGGGGCAACAAGCTTATATAAGAAATAATAAGTTAATTAAAAAATGAAATAAGAGATCTATCATCAAATCAAGGATCACACAATATGTACAAGATATATGTAATTAAGTTCAATGATCAAAAGTGGCCAAGCTAGCATCAAATGGGATTGATTCATATAAACATGCAAAAGGGGAAAACAAGACAACATATTAGTGCATGCAAGATTGATTTATTTAACAAGGTTAGAGTCGAGGTAAAAAACAAGGAAAAAATTCTCTAACATATAAAAGATGCCTAGAATGCATTTCAAGAATCAAAGGAGCCCAAATATACACCAAAAGGTACAAATCTCAAGAAACATTCCATAGTTCAAAAATAGGACAACATATAAGCATACGAAAAATTGATTTATTCCACAAATATGACAACAGAAATTTTCAACAAGGCTAAGATTTTAATACAATTAAGATGTCTAAATCATAGTCTAAGCCTTAACAATAAATAAAAATGAAAGAACTAGGACGATTCACAAAAATATTTTGTTGCTAAAAGACAAGACAACAAACAAGCACTTGGGAAAATTGGATTATTGAATAAGCTTGGGAGTGAGTTTTTCAACAAGGCAAAAATTCCTCAATACATTGAGAATGTCTAAAAAAAATTTTAAGTTTCAAAAATAATTTTAAACATGTCAAACGATTCAGATTTACAAAAACACTTTGGGAGTCAAAAACAGATAAACAAGTAGTCAACAATTAGCAAATAAAATATGTAGGCTTAAAAACACTAGCCTAAATTATTTTGTATAGACAATTCAACATTCCAACTAGAGGATCATAAGTGCCAAGAATAATCTCATTCATCTCATATTTCAAGGATAATCTATGTTTCTAAAAAACAAGAAATATTGAAAATCAAATGTCTAAGAAAATGAGTGATGTTGCCTATGGATATATATGGGTTATATTTCAACTAGAAGGCTCCCACACCTTCTTAACCCTCAAATGAACATGAAATTAAGTTTACAAGAGGAATGAAATGCCTAATTACACTCATATTTGAGAGAAAAAAAAAGGGAACGAAATGCACATAAAAGCATCCATAAGGAGGTATGCTTTCATGTAAATTCACGTTATGTATTCCAAGACATGTGATAGCCATTAATAACCATAAATTAGAAATGGATTCAAATCCATAATAATCATAGGATGATATTCACAAGAGTTGCAAAATGAATTACAACATTGGTTTTGAAAATCCTTGAAAAATCATAAGATTGAGAGCAACTAGTCATGTTTTCAAGCAAAATGATAAGACTAAAGTTCATGGCTATGGACCTAATTGTTGGGAACCCCGGATTACTTCGTTCTAAGCCTTGGATCTTGTAAGGTGAATGAATATATCCCTGGGGTTCTTGAGATATAACATAATGGAAAATAATGGCTTCAAAACCATTATAAGAAATAAATTTAAAAATATAGTACTCATACCTAAGATCTAGATGTTCCTAGATCGAATCCAAGCCGATGAAGATGAAGCTTGTAGTTTGCGAAGATCTCATACACGTCATTATGACACCATCCTAAGTTCTATCTCTTTTACTTGTAGTTCCTTTGGATTCTTGTCATTGTGACGTTGTCTTAGGTTCTATTTCTTTTATCCATAGTTTCTTTGGATTCCCGTCATCACAATGCCATCCTAGGTTTTATCTCAATTTTATCTCTATTCCCGTGGACTCTTGTCATTGTGACATTGTCCTAGGTTTTATCTCAATTTATCCTTAGTTCCTTGGACTCTCGTAATCATGACGCCATCCTAGGTTCTACCTTAGTTTATCCATAGTTCCTTTGGATTCACGTCATTATGATGTCGTCCTAGGTCCTATCTCTTTTATCCATAGTTCCTTTGGATTCTCGTCATTATGACACTATCCTAGGTTTTATCTCTGTTTATCTCTAGTTCCTTTAGATTCTCATCATCTCAACGCCATCTTAAGTTTTATTTCAGTTTCATTTTTAGTTGCTTAGACTCTTGTCATTGCAACACCATCTTAGGTTTTATCTTAGTTCCTTGGACTCTCGTTATCGCGATGTCATCCTAGGTTCCATCTCAGTTATCTTTAGTCCCTTGTTTTCTTTTAGATTTGTGTCTTTGGTTTTGCATTTCATTCACAACTCAGAGTTGTTCATTATATTTGCATTCACCTTTTCATCATATTACTTAGAGCTTCTCTTTCTCCATTGCATTTGACATAGTCCTTTAACCTCATAGCATATGTTTCAATCATATTTTTAGGTGTCCCTCACCTTGTGCCCTCGTACAGTATACATGTAGATTTCCCCTTTGTGTGTTTTATTCTAGTACTCCTTGGTGGTTTGATTGCTATTCAACTATGACAACAATTTTTGAGCTACTTTTGGAGGCCTTTAAAGCAAGTTTTGGATCTATAGTGTAACTTTAGAGGCACCTTAGGAGCCCTTTTCCTTGCCCGACCTTTTATTACTTTTTTTTAGAGGTTGTAGATTCCCTTGGTTTTTATCTTAGCTTGAACGAGACCGTGTTCTACTAGGACAGTTTTGGTTGGTCTTTCTTGTTCTTTAGTATAGTTCACTTGATTCCACTTATTATTCACATGACTTTCATTTCACACTAGTGTTTACATTCCTTACACTCGTAAGCATTACCGAAGATGGGCAAATTTGTAGACCACCAATTTTAGCCAATTTATACTTATTTTAGAAGAACCTTTTTTTGGCCAATCATTTTTCCCCCTTATATATACCATTCATTCAAAGAGAACCCTAAAAATCTCATTTCATTTTCCCATAGCCGCCCATATTCTTTCTTTCTCTACCCCAATCTCTTCCTCTCTCTTCTCACTTCTGCATGCTCTCTCTCTTTCCCATCCTTTCTCTCTTCCTCTCTCACTCTCTCTCATTTCCCCTCACTCCTCAAACCACCATGGCCACACCTCACCACTGTCGATAGCAATTCCAACAACTACTAGTCATCGATTGACAACATGTCACACCTAATCACCTCCCTCTCCATTCCACACTCTTTATTTCTTTCTTTCATTTTTTTTTTTTCTCTTACTCTCTAATCACATTTTCTTCCTCTCACCCCCACTACCATTTCATGCACAACACACTGCCACCTTGTGCCATTATCATCCCTTGCCACCTTCCATCCATGGGTTCTTCAAGATTGAGTAAGATGCATTTTCAATTTCCATAGTGACTATTTGTGTAATTGAATTTTGTTTGTGGTTTTTTATTTGAGTTTTCGTTTATTGATTCATGTTTATAGGTATCAGATTTAGGTTTGTGGATATTTTGTTTTGCATTGATATTAGAATCTGTTTTAGGCTTATTTTAACTAAGTTTAGGTCTTATGATTTTGGATTGATGATATTCTCGTTAGGTTTATTTATTTGGGTTAAGGGCTTATTATTTCTTCATTGGACTCATTTAATTGGGCGCTTGCAATTATTTAATTTAGGCCTGTTTTTCTCATTTGGGCTTGCTTTGATTTGCGCGTAGGCTAATCTACTGTTATTGGATTCTTTTTGGTTGAGCTCTAGATGTCTACCACATGAAGGTTTGAATTTTTCTAATAGAAAGCAAGTCGAAACTCATATAAGGGCACATAACCTTAGGGCGCAAGCAGTGGTGGTGGACAACTTGGGAGGGATTGCTCTCCAATTTTTGTTTTTTTGTTTTCCTCTATCTTTATTTTATTTTTGTATTTTTGGGTGAGAGAGTGCATTGCTTTGCATTATTGGAGTATTATTAGAACTTCACTGTACTAGGGTACATTCTTCTTTATTATTCTTGGCTTATAAATATTCTCATTATTTATTTCATTCCAATCATCTTTTATTATTTTTGGGTTGCAAATATTTATTTTAGAATGTTGATTTGTTGTTTATTTTTTAACCTTTTTGCTATGCATATTTTGTTCGGAATCAGAAAAACTTATGAAATAAATAAGGAAATTTTGGGAGAAATCTCTGTTATTCATTGAAAAGTAAACCTGGCTATCTTATAGCCTTACAGAGCAACACTTGAAAAACAAGAAAAATAACAGCCCACGTTTCAGAGCTCCTAATAACGTGGAAAGACTAATTCAAATGAACAACTAACCCTTAACAATAGGGATTTATTGGCAGATTGGCAACAGCCCACCAACAGCCCACTAAAGCAACCTAACATCTAGCATAACAAAACATAACAATTCCTCCCTTAAACTGAATGCTACAAGCATTCAGTTTATATCCATCTCAGAACAAACTCCCAATAGCCCTCGTAGGTTTAAGAAAACATCCAGCTTGAGTGGTTTAGTCATCACATCAGCCAACTATTCTTGTGTACCACAATGCACCAACTCCACTGTACTAGCCTTTGTGAGCTCTCGAAGAAAATGGAAACGCACATCTATGTGCTTACTACGACCATGCATTACTAGGTTCTTTGAGAGTTTGATTGCAGAACTATTATCACAACGAATAGTGGTTGACTTGCCTTGATTTTGACTCAGCTTTCCTAACACCCTTTTCAACCATACTGCTTGGCATGCACACGAAGCAGCAGCAATAAACTCTGCCTCTGTGGTAGATAGACTCACTATTGGTTGTTTTCTTGATGACCATGATACTGCTCCTGAACTCAATAAAAACACATAGCCTGAAGTACTCTTTCTGTCCTCCAAATCTCCAGCATAATCACTATTAGTGTATGTAGCAAGTTCATCATCTCCTCCCTTCTTATAGAAAATTCCAAACTCAGTTGTTCCTTTTAAATATCTTAGCACCCTTTTTGCTGCCTGTAAATGAAGCTTAGTAGGATTCTCCATATATCTACTAATAAGACTCACCACAAACATCATGTCAGGTCGAGTAGCTGTTAGATACATGAGACTACCCACAATCTGTTTATAGTAAGTCTTGTCCACCTTAACTCCACCTTCATCCTTCATGAGCTTAAAGCCAGGAACAATGGGATTATGACCAAAATTACTTTTATCCATTCCAAACCGTTTCAGCACCTCCAAAGCATACTTCTTTTGACTGATAAAAACACCATCAGATCTTTGCAAGACTTCAAGACCAAGGAAATACCTCATCTTACCAAGATCTGTCATGTCAAACTCATGCTTCATGGAATTTTTAAACTTTGTAAACATCAATTCATCATTTCCAGTAAAAATGAGATCATCAACATAAAGACTTATAATTAATACTTTGCTTTCTTTGCTTGTCTTGATGAATAGAGTATGCTCATAGTCACACTTCTCAAAGCCTTCTTTCATGAAATAGGCCTCTATACGGCTGTACCAAGCACGTGGTGCTTGTTTAAGCCCATAAAGTGCCTTCTTTAAACTGTAAACCTTCTATTCATTTCCCTTTTGCACATAACCACAAGGCTGCTCCACAAAAACCCTTCATTCAACTCACCATGTAAAAATGCAGACTTCACATCTAACTGGTAGATAGTCCATCCTTTTTGAGCTGCAAGTGCTGCCACCAATCGAATTGTCTCCATGCGTGCCATGGGTGCAAATACTTCAGTATAGTCTACCCCATGCTACTAAGTATACCCCTTTACTACAAGCCTAGCCTTGTATTTGTCCACTTCCCCATTTTCATTAAACTTGGTCTTGTAAATCCATTTCACTCCAACCTTCTTTGCTTCCTTAGGTAACTCCGTCAATTCCCACGTACCATTGTTTTTTATTGCTTCCATTTCTAAATCCATAGCTTTCCTCCATTTCTCACTCTTCATAGCATCTTCAAAGTGAATAGGATCAATAGTTGCAAACATGGCCAAATGATCCAAATGAGCTTCATTATCTTCTTCAAAAATGCCTTCCCCTGTTTCATAGTCTCTCATCCAGATTAGTGGTCTCCTATTCCTCCCTTCATTTGAGCTAGGAGAGCTTTCTTCAGTCAAGGAATCAGAGGAAAAATTACTTTCAGCTGCTTCTACATTAGCTTCAGGATCAGATTCAGATTCGCTCCCCTTTTCATTAAGATCAACTTCATTTCCCTCTTCAATATCATCAAACATAGTTGCTTCCTCCTCAAGATCACCCCATTCCAATTCACTTACAATGGATTCTTCATATTTCTTACCCCAATCCCAATTCTTGTCTTCTTCGAATACAACATCCCTACTTGTTATGATTCTTTGTGAAACTGGATCATAAAGCCTGTAAGCCTTGGACTCTTCACTAACTCCCAACAAAACACAACTCAAGCTCTTATCATCCAGCTTAGTTCTTTTACTGTCAGGCACATGAACATGGGAGATACATCCAAAAACTCTAAAATGCTCAACTGAAGGCTTAACTCCGCTCCAAGCTTCTTCTGGAGTCTTGTTTTTTACTACCACTATTGGACTTCGATTCAAGACATGCACTGTCCAATTTACTGCTTCAGGCCAGAAAGTTTTTGGAAGTTTCTTTTCGGAAATCATACTACGAACCATATTCATAATAGTTCTATTCTTCTGTTCTGCAACACCATTCTATTATGGTGTGTAGACAGCTATCAATTGTCTTCGTATGCCATTTACATCACAAAAATTGATGAACTCTTGTGATGTAAACTCTCCTCTTCGATCAGTACGTAACATTCTAACAAACGAGTTTGTCTCCTTCTCAACATGTATCTTAAAACTCATAAAAACAGCAAAGGCTTCTGATTTCTCCATTAAAAAATAAACCCATGTTTTTCTACTAAAGTCATCAATGAAAGTAATCAAATACCTCTTATTGCCATTTGAGATGGGCTTGATTGGTCCACAAATATCAGCATGCACTAATTGAAGAATTTGTGAAGCTCTCCAGGTGCTTTTCCTTGGAAATGAGAACCTTTGTTGCTTCCCTACCAAACAAGCCTTACACAGCCTTGAGGGAGACTTAAGTTGTGGTAAACCATTCACCATCTTCTTCTGCTGAAGAGTCTTTAAGCCCTTAAAGCTCAAGTGTCCATATCTATAATGCCAAAGTTGCACCATATCTTCCGTGATTGTGTTGAAACAAGCAGATGCTATAGGTTGAGATATAGCATACGGTATGAACATTCAATTCAAAACCATCTTTGTCTCCATTATTAAGCCTTTCTCAGGATGAAACACTTTACACTTTTTACCTTGAAATAGAATGTTCAGCCATTTTTCTTGCAATTGCCCAATACTTAGTAAATTGTTCTTTAGCTCTGACACATAAAACACTCTTGTGATAATCTGTACTCTTCCATTAACTTGTAGTCGTACATTGCCCTTTCCCATCATAACCATACTTGAGTTATTGCCCAGCTTTACCGAATCTTTGAAACTTCCATCAAAATCCGAGAAGTATTCCTTCTTTCCACACATATGATTGCTGCATCCTGAGTCAAGGAACCACATATCTTCTCCATTTGCCTTATTCATATCAATATAAGACATCAATAGCATCTCTTCTTGAGTCTGAGCATAGTTGGCTTCCTTCTCCTTGCTTGGACATTCCCATTGAAAATGCCCAAGCTTATGACAGTAATAGCACTCCATTGTGGCTTTGTCGAAGCTTTTTCTGCCTCGTCCCCTTCCTCTTCCTCTAAAACTTCCACGGCCTCGACCACTTCCTCCAGATTGTTCTCCATGTGTAATTTTCAAAGCGTGTTCTTCTTCCTCATGAGAACTCATGCGTTGTTCGTGCACAAGCAGGCTGCTTTGCAACTCATCAATGGTTAAGGTGTCTATATCCTTAGACTCCTCAATGGAACACACAACATAATCAAACTTTGGAGTCATGGATCTCAAAATCTTTTCAACTACAACAACATCTCCCTTGTCATCACCATTTGCTTTCATCTTGTTGGCTATGGTAAGAGTCTGTGCAAAATACTCATTCACAGATTCCCCTGCCTTTATGTGAAGAATTTCAAACTCCTTCCGGAGAGCTTGCAAGTGAGCACGCTTTACTCGTGTTGTACCTTGATACTTCTGTTTCAAAGAATCCCATATGTTCTTTGTTGTATCCTTGTTGAGGATTGTTTGTAGGACCGAACAATCTATTGCTTGAAATAGATAGTTTTTTGCTTTCAAATCTTTCAACTTCTGATCTTCAATGTTCTTCCTCTGAGCATCTGTGAGACCTTCTGCTACTGCAGGAATCCCATTCTCCACTAAGCCCTAGTACCCCTTAGAACGCAAGAAGTTTTCCATGAGCATTGCCCAATGATCATAATGCCCATCAAATTTCGGAATAACTGGTTGCACAAAAGAATTTTCTGTCATCGTACTTCAATCACTACACATGTAGAAGACTGCTGCTTCTAATTTTAACCAGGCCCCGTGACGGAGCCCTGATACCAAATGTTAGGAATCAGAAAAACTTATGAAATAAATAAGGAAATTTTGGGAGAAATCTCTGTTATTCATTGAAAAGTAAACCTAGCTATCTTATAGCCTTATAGAGCAACACTTGAAAAACAAGAAAAATAACAGCTCACGTTTCAAAGCTCCTAATAACGTGGTAAGACTAATTCAAATGAACAACTAACCCTTAACAATAGGGATTTATTGACAGATTGGCAACAACCCACCAACAGCCCACTAAAGCAACCTAACGTCTAGCATAACAAAACATAACAATATTTATTAAATAAATGAATTATTTGTAATAGTTTTATTTATTTCTTATTGTCTCTAATTTATTTATTTTTTTACATAGTTTCTTTTATTTTATTAATCCATTTATTTTTAGCCACATTTGTAAATAAAATAAATTTAGAAATCACTTCAATAATTTGTTAAAATGCTTTTCAAATAAAAATCGTAGAGTCCTTTTTAAAATAATAATAAGAATAAGAATAATAATATATAAAAAGTAAATCCGAAAAATCACTTTTGAACAAATCTGAAAAGAAACCTTTTTTTGATAATTTTTTAAATCTTTTTTAATTAAAATAAATATATAAAATCATTTTGTAAATAATTATGGAAAATCACTTTTAAAATAAATCTTAAAAAAAAACATTTTTTTTGAATAAATTTGTAAATCTATGTTTTCTTAAAATAAATCTTAAAAAAATATTTTTTAAATAAATCCAAAAAATCACTTTTTCGAAAAACAAATCTAGAAACCTTCTTTTTAATAAATCTAATATTTCTTAACAAATTTGTAAAATCATCTTTTCCAAATAAAAATTGTAAAATAACTTTTTGAAATAGAAATTGTAAAATCAATTTTCAAATAAAAACCGTAAAAATACTTTTTCTAAATCAAATTATAAAATCTTTTTAAATGAAATAGTAAAATCTTTTTTTTTAAATAAAATTTAATAACCTCTTTCTTTTGAATGAAAATGGGATTTTTTTTTAAAATAAAGTCCTAATAAAAAGTTTAAAAAATTCTTAAATAAAATAAAATTGAAAAAAAATTAATTTTAACAAAATAAGGATAAAATTATTTGGTAATATACTTCTAATAAAATTAAAGAAAAATCATCACTTTTCTTAATACAATTGGATTTGAATATTTATTTTAAAGACTCCTTTTCTAAAATAAAAATTGAATTGAAAATAGAAGTTGAAACAAAATCATTTCTAAAATAAAAATTGGATTAGGAATAGAAGTTGTAATTAAAACTTTTTTCTTAAATAAATATTGGAAAATAATTTTTGTAAATAGAAGTTGTAAAAAAATCTTTCCAATCATTAGAATGGAATCTCTTTTTGCAAATAAATAAATAAATTGGTAAAATTCTTTTTCTAATAAATTTGTAAAGATCACTTCTTAATAAATTTATCAAAATATTTGTTTAATATTTTGTAGGAAAGTCACTTGTTCTTAAATAAAATTTGAATTGAAAGATCATTTTAATAAATTTGCTAAGAAATTGTTTTCTGAATAAAATATGAAAAAAAAAATCTTTCTTTTAATAAAAGTGGTTTGAAAATCTATTCTTGTAAATAAATTTGTAACAATCTTTCTTTTAATTCATAAAAAAAAATTCTTTCTTTAAATAAAATTTAAATTGAAATATTTTCTTGAAAATGAAATTGTAAAAATTCATTATTTTTTTTAGCAAAAGTAAGCACAATAAATAAAAATCATTTTCTTGTAAATAAAATCAAATTCAAACATTTATCTTCCAATAGAATTGTACTTAATAAAAAATTAATAAAAACAAGAAAAAGCCTTTGAAAATATATTTGAAAGTGAATAAAATTAAATCTTTTGTTGAATAAATAAAAGCTTTGTAAATAATCAAATTGAGGTCATAAATTGAAATAACTTTTTAATGTAAATAAATTCTTTCAAGATTTTTGGAAAATATATTGTGATATTTGGAATAATAAAATTATCTTCTAGTAAATCCTTTTTGTTCATTTATCTTACATCATTTTTGTATATTCTTGTAATTTTTGTTCACCTTATGTCATGTTGTATGTTTACTTGTATTGTACTTTCCTCGATATTCATATTTGATTAATCAATTATCATAATTCTCTTCATTTATTTAGTTGAAACCATAAATATATAGGGTTAGAGGGGTGCTATGACTTATCACCGTACTTTCTTAATTGGTAACATGACCATTAAATCTGTTTTTGGTTTAGAGACTTATCCTTTTTCCAAAGGAGTTATACAGAGTTTCTTTCATATGTAATAAAATAAGTGTCGAATCCAACAATTTTATTAAAAATCAACTTTTCGCAATAAAAAGTGAGTCTTACTGTGGAATGGGGATGCATGCAAAAATGTGAGTCTCACACTTTGACAAGGACAAGGTTACTTTGTAATCTAACACTTAGTAAGACCTAGAATAACTTACACCAGATTTCTTTTGAGACCAAAACTCATAAGTCATTTTCTTAGTTCATGGTCTAATTAGAATCCTATTAGTAATGAAACAACCAATGTCAATAAATTTAGCCTAGAAATGAGTAGGTAAATCATGGGCATCAAACATAACTAGGTCATCTCTTAGAACTTTGTTCTTCCTTTCAGCTAAACAATTTATTGAGGTGTCCTAGGGGTTTAAATTCTTCAAAGAATTGAAGAGGTTCACAAGCTATTAAGTATACTTGCTGGCTAATGGAGGATATGCTGCAAATTTGCCATTTCTTCTGCACAACTTTGAGAATGAGAAGCCAAATATGCTCTATGGGCAGCTAGAGTGAAAAGGCTTGCCATCAAGGATGGAACCTTTGGTTGTGGAGATTACTAGGACATGTTTGCTTTTACCTCCTGGTTTACAAATATTCTACGAAAATGTTTGAATTATTCTGCTTGTCTTTTTGCATTATTACCTCGAAGGTGCCGAATGTAATTCTTGTCGATAGAAAATTATGGCAATTATATTGATAGTTAATGACTCTTGTTTTCTTTCCATTTGTCCGTTTCTTGCTTTGAGAGTTATAGTGTATTTTTGTTGGATTGGACTTGATTTTTGCAAAATGCCCCCATTACTGTTCATGTCCATGTTCTACTGAACACAGAAAATGGTGTTAAATCTGAGTTTGATTACAGGCTTATAATTTGTCATCAATATTAAAATCCATTTTGTTGCAGACCCCCAAATCAGCTGGGGATAAGGCTTTGTGATGATTAATAAAGCAAGGGGTTCTTCATTAGGAAAGAAGAGCAGCAGAGCCCTCCCTGCACACAAACACCAATCGACATGAAATATGGCATGATCATTTGATTCTTATTCGTTCTATTCTCTGAACCCTAAAGCTTTATTTAGATGCTGCTGCTGCAATGGTGGCATCACGAAGGGCTTGGAATTTGACAATCATTCTGTCTCGAGGTCGCCAGTTGTCTTTAATGATTGGAGCATCTGCAAAATATTGCATCCATGCAGACAACAATGGAAACTTCTCATCCATAACCTTCAGCCCAACAATCTCTTCCAATATGCTGATCAAGGTAGCAAGCCTACCCAAAGCAAGATCAGCAAACCTGACCGTCTCTCCGCCAAAGAACTTCTTTCTCTTCAACTCTTCTTCCAGGAACTAGAGGTTCTCCATGGCTGGAACGATGCCTTCCTCCTGCTCTTTCCCTTGCTTGATAAAGATGCTCCAAATTGATGGCAAAACCTATATCAAGAAACAAACCAATATCAAACTACAAGGCCTTTAATTCTGAAGCTGTTTCAAGAAGGAAGAACTTGTAATTAGATCCACCTTATTGTCACCAAATTATGCCCAGAAACGTGCCATGGCTCTCTCATAAGGGTCTTCAGGCAATACGGGAGCTTGCTTCCATGTCTCATCGATGTATTCCAGAATGACAGGCGATTCAGCGATGGGTTTTCCATTGTGTACAAGCACTCGAATCTGTTTCTTAACAGGATTATAGTGGAGAAGGGAACGGTTCTTGTTGGAGAGATCTTCAAATATGGTTTTATACTCTATGACTTTGATTTTGCAGAGCTCAAACAATCCTCAGAGCAAAAGGACTTGAGAATGTTTTGAAAAGTTTCACTTCATCTACCATAATGCTTTGATTTCTGCACATGAAATGGGACCTGAAACTAGGAATGAAAATGGATATTTTATTTCCAATAAGAAATAATATTTTGTTTGAATGAATTTAGTAATATCAATTATTGTTTCTAATGTATTTAGGAATGTAAGGTTAAAATGATTATTTGTTTCAATTTCAAGGAATGAAAATTATAAAAAAAAAAAAAAAATTGTAAATAATATCTATATAAATGAGTTAAAATATTTTTTTATTTTAAAAAATCTCACATTGTACATATTTTGAAATAATTTTTATTTTCATTTAAAAAAAATCCTTGAGAGTTTTTTTTTTTTTTTTTACTAAATAATAAAAACCTATTTGGGTGTGATTCAAAAACAAAATTGTGTTTAAAAATTCATACCACTATTTGGTTGTTTTTTTAGAAACAATTTTTTAAAAATAAAGTAAGATAGAAAATTGTTCCTCCGGATTCTTTCATTGGAGAAAATGAATTTAAATTCAATTGAGACTTTATATTAAATTTATTAATAAATATAATAATTTTTAAAAATAATTTAAAACTGAAAAAAGATATATAATAGCTATAAAAAATAATAGACATAATTAATGTTTTAAATTCTTTAATAAATTTTGTAATTTTTAAGAATAATTTGAAATTCAAAAGACTAATTAATTAATTATAGATTAAATAAAATAATTTAGAATATCATCATCCAATTAAGTAATAAACGTGTGCATATAATGAAAATTTTGGTTCATTTATACCTCAAAAAATTATTTTTTTTATATTCATTTAAAATAGAAGAGTATTAGAAATTATTAATTTTCAATAATTATTATTTATATTCAACAAAAGAAATCAATTAATATTGATATCTATATTTTAGAATATTTGTAAAAAAATATAATTTATGATTTTATTATGTTATTAATATTCATATTTTATTAAAAACTAATTATTTTGATTTTTAATAAGACATGAATTAAATTTAGTTTACATAATACAAACTGAATTAACAATTTGTGTTTTTTACAAAATCAAAATAAAAATTATTTTTAAAAACAACTTATTAAAAAGAGTCTTTAGGTTTTTAATTTTTGTAAAGTATTTTTAAAAATAATTTGCACTACCGTGTCAAAATACCTCCTAGTTATAATAAATCGAAATCTCACTTATAAGTGGGATTTCATTTATATTGAAATGACTTTTGAATTCATTCTCCTTTAGGTTATCCAAACGGGAATGAAAAAGAAAATGAATGAGATATCTATTTCTACTCTTCATTGTCACATAGCAAACACGCCCTCAAGGTAATAATGCAAAAGGTTATATAGAATAATTCAAATATTTCCGTAGAATATTCAGGAACCAGAAAGAGGTAAAAGCAAACATTTCCTAGTAATCTCCACAACCAGAGGTTCCATCCTTCATGACAGGCCTTTTCACTCTACCCATAAAGCATGTTTGGCTTCTCATCCTCAATATTGTGCAGAAGAAGTGGCAGATTCGCAGCATATCCTTCATTAGCCAGCAAGTATACTTAATAGCTTGTTAACCTCTTCATTTCTTTGAAGAACTTAATCCCCCTAGTACGGCTCAATAGAATGGTTTAGTTGAAAAGAAGAACAAAGTTCTAAGAGATGACCTTAATTATGTTTGATGCCCAAGATTTGCCTACTCATTTCTAGGCTAAATTTATTGACACTGCTTGTTACATTACTCATAGGATTCTAATTATAGCGTGAACTAAGAAAATGACTTCTGATTTTTTGTATCAAAAGAAATCTGGTGTCAAATACTTCAGCGTCTTGGTAAGTGTTAGGGTACAAAGTAACTTTGTCCTTGTCAAAGTGTGGATCCGTATTTTTTGTATGCATCCCCGTTCAACGACAAAACTCACTTTTTACTTTCCTACAAAGTATTAAGAAAGTATTTTGATAAATTTATTAAAAAGTAATCTTTACATATTTATTTAAAAAAAGACTTTTATGAGTTTATTTATTTATTTATAACAAAAGATTCCATTCCAAAGATTCCATTAAGAAAGATTTTTTTACAACTTCTATTTACAAAAACTATTTTCAAATCCAATATTTATTTAATAAAAAAGTTTTTTATTACAACTTCTATGCCTAATCCAATTTTCATTTTAGAAAGGATTTTGTCTCAACTTCTATTTTCTATCCAATTTTTGTTTTAGAAAATGAGTCTTAAAAAAACAGTCTTATGTTAAGAAAAGTAATTTTTATTTAATTTTATTAGAAGAGATATATTACCAAATGGTTTTATCTTAAAAAGAATTTTTTCAACTTTATTTTAGAAAATATTTTTTACTTTTATTAAGAAAGATATTATTTTATAATTTTATTTTAAAAAAGTTTCCTCTTTTCATTCAAAAGCAATGGATTATACAATCTTATTTAAAAAACAATTTTTATCATTTTATTTTAAAAGATTTTATAATTTTATTTTAAAAAAAAAGTATTTTTACGATTTTTATTTGAAAATTTTATTTTACAATTTCTATTTCAAAAATTTATTTTACAATCTTTATTTGGAAAAGAGATTCTACAAATCTTATTTGGAAAAGCGATTTTACAATTTTTATCTATTTGTTTTAGAAAAAACATTAGCTTTATAGATTTATTAAAAGGAGGGTTTCTAGATTAGTTTTTCAAAAAAGTGTTTTTTCGAGATTTATTTTAAAAAATATATATTTTAAGAAAAAATAGATTTACAAATTTATTCAAAAAAAAATTTAGATTTATTTTAAATTTGATTTTCCATATTTATTTAGAAAAATGATTTTATAGATTTATTTTAAGAAAAAATAGATTTACAAATTTATTAAAAAAAAAATTAGATTTGTTTTAAAAGTGATTTTTTTGGCTTATTTTAAAAATGACTTTATAGATTTATTTTGAGGAAAAATAGATTTACAAATTGTAAACCCCTCTTTGGATAGGGGGACTTTGGTTTTTTTTATTATTCATTGTTTTTTTATTTTATTTTGGCCTTTTCTTCTCATCCACTTTTTTGCCATTTGGAGAAACTGAGATTTTTATTTTTATTTTATTTATTTATTTATTTATTTATTATTTATTTGGGGGAGTGGGGAATAGCTAGTCTCCACAAGTGAGCGTTGAGCTACATGGGACGTGTGGAAAAACACACTACTACCTTGCCATGGTAATGGTTGAGATAGAGACTTTTTTTGTTGAACGGGGAGCTGTGGAGTAGGAGGGTGCAGAAAATATAAATAAATAAAAAGAAAAAAAAAGTTCTTATAGGAAAAGAGGGTTAGAAGGGAATAGAGGGTAAGCAGTGGAATTGGTGGAGGCTTGGACGGGAAACAAGAGCAGAGGGTTTTTGGGAGAGAAAAAAAAATCTGTAAGAGAGAGGGAGTGAATAGAACTGTGAGAGAGACATTTTTGGGAGAGTGAGCAGGTTGAGAAGAGAGCTGGGGGGAGAAGCAAGATTTCTGGAGAAAGCTGAAACAAAAATGAGAAGAAATGTAGGGAGCTGTAGAGAAAGTGAGCTGGGTGGAGGGACTTTTTAGAGAAAGTAAGAGAAAGTTGAGAGGGATCTTGTTGATTCGGGGGAAAGAAATAAGAGTTGGAAGCCATGCAACTCTTTGTTACGAGGGAGCATTCCAAGTAAAGCCACTGTGAGCTTCTTGTCTCTGATTTTCACACTGCTTTACTCTCATTTTCAGCTGCTTTTCTAAGCATTGATTTGTTGGTTGGTGTGGACATCAGGGGCCACTTGTTTGCTTTGCTAGATCTACTCTTTACATGTATGCTCTGTTTTGGTTTTATATTTCGGTATCTTTGTTTTTTTTTTTTCTCTTTTAAATAACTTATGCATTAATCCTTCCCTGAGTTTGATAAATAGAAATCATGTTCTTGTTCCTTGTGGATTCCACCTGTACTAGCCCATGGATGTCACCTGAAATGAGGCTCTATACGTTCATGATTTGCTTGATTTCCTATTTACTCTTCCTTCAGTTTTTACTGTGGCTCCTATTTCCGTTTTTATTCCCCTATTCTGGTGTGTTCGGGGTTCTGAGTATCATAGTTGGGTTGGCCGCTTACTAGGTTGACTATTTTGGTTGGCGTGTTTCTGGGAGGAAAATCTCGTATTTCTGGTTCTCTGTACAGTAAGCTTCACTACAAATGATGACATTCTCGTGTCAAGCTCTGATCTCGAGCCCCATTGGCATCAAGCCTCCTAAGGGGATTATATTATATGGATAACCAGAACTGTTCGACAATAAGAAACAATTAATGGGTACTGAAAATAGCTGGAACATTCCATTTTCTAGTGCTAGGAGTACGAATATTGATTCAAGAGCTTGAGTGAGGAGCCATTGCCAGAGCACGTACAACAATAGTTATTGGTCCACATCTCATTGAGCCATCGGGATTGCAAGATTTTTGAAAATTTTCAAACAACAGGAAAGTGAGCAGTGAAGAGAAACTTTCCTTTTGGCAGACAGAAGCTATGGAAATGGTTTTATCTGTTGGGGCCCATTCCCCAATTACTTCACCACCTGTTCTTAAACCCCAGGCCTCACTTACAGATGGCTTACGTGGCCACCTTCTCAGGTGTAAGGTGAAGGAGGAGAGACTTCAACTTCAACCAGCTTGGTCAGAATGACCCATTTCTTGGTCTCGGGGCACCTTGCTGCCTAGCACCGCCAGAACCTCATCCCCTTACTTTTTGCTACCTCATAAGACCTGGGTCTGTGCACATGAAAATTCACCATACATGGCTACCCTAGTGTGTGCTATCTTAAAGCACGCATGACTCATTCCTCCACTCATTCACTTGTTTCTTCTCTGCTCAATTGCTTTGGTCTCTGCTCAACTAAAAACGGAACCATCTCTTGGCAGATGCTCAACCGAAAGACACCATTGGCCATAGCACGTGAGATTCAAAGAGAGCAATGGAATATTTACCTTCAATCTCACATGCAAGAATATTCAAACCTTGACCCTGCCAATATCTATTTTAAAACTGCAGATTGTTTCGAAATCCATAAGCCAAAAATGCTGGGAAATTGGCGCCATTGTTAGACCTTTTGGACATTGAAAAAGAAGCAAATTCTCTTTTCAGGGTCTTGATCAACATTGGGTATGTAATCTTCCTTGTGAAGTGGGATTAAACGTCACAATTCCAGTCCTTGATGCCTTAAGCAAAGTTGGTTATGATAATGGAACCTCACTAGAACATCCAAATATCCTGTTCTTTATTTCTGCCAACCTCTAAGACACCTTGATTTCACATTTGGTGCACCATATCTTCGTCTACACCTAAAGGGAAATAAGGGAGTTGTTGATTCTCATGCGGGCACCATTGGTGATGAAGAGAAGGATGTGATGGAACGCTCCCATGATGGCATTTCTGCGGGCAGAGGGTCTTCTAAATGGGTCAAAGTGAATGAAAAGAGAACACTTTAGCATGTACTGAAAAAATCCAACCTTTTGATTCCTAGAATTCCAATTTCCTATGTGGTCTCAAAAGGATCCAGCTTCTATAAAGAATTCAGAGTTAGAAAGTGGTTTTTTCCATCATGATACATTTGGTGGTAGAAGCTCCACGAATTGCCTTTAATCTCTTGTATACTAGGTGTATAATGGACAGTTTGAATGCACTGTGTATTCGCCCTCAACCAAGAAAGACTTGGGATATGCCTTGAGGACGGGAAAGGGCTGCCCATATTTGAAACATTTTTTACCATTCTCATCCGGCAATGGTTTAGTCCCTCTTGCCAAAGTTTCAGCTCTCCTCGAGAGTTTACAACTTGAGGAATGCCACCTCATTATCCAATATGGAGTTTCTAGTGAGCTGCATGGAAGAGTGTATATGTTGCTTCACCCAGCACCAGAAAGTCAATAATAGCACCACCACCACCTATAGTGTAGTCGTAGTTGCACCCCGGGCCCACTCCTGCATGGCCATGCATAGTCACCCTCGAGTGCACCACCTAAAGGCTATATGTTCTCCTCTTTGAAAATTATACTATTGTAGGAGTGGGGCCGGGGTGCAACTAGAAATTTAAAATTATTTGAAAAAAGAAGAAGAAAGATGGGAAAGTAAAAAACAAATTTTCACGAATTTAATTTAGGAAGGGGCAAAGCAGCTAAATTTGGGGAAAAAGATGGCGGCTTTGTCGACCCAGTCTTACGGCTTCTGTTTCTTTGGACCTTCAATATTTTGATTTTAATTATTCAAAGAAATTGAGTAATAACAAATGTGGCTCTCCAAATTATAAATAATAATAAAAAAAATTCTCTACAAGATCTCATTTCAGGCAGGGGTCTCTGTTAATTTGTGGAATTCAATATCAAGGGGACCCTCATCCATAATGGGCATTTCTGTGTGAAGTTCTCTTAGTTTAGAATCTCAAATGCAGCAGATTCTCTCATCAATGCCTGTGCCGGGTTGTTGGATTTTGGAGTTGGATATGATCTGAAATCTGAATCGAGTTATAGGCTTGAAGTTGTCATGGATCAACCTTCAACCTTTTTTGAGAGTTCATTGATATCAAATATGAATTGTTTTCGAAATGCCAATTTTGTTGCAGACTGAAAGCAGCTGGGAATAAGGCTTTCCAATAATGACTGGTGCAAGGGGCGGTTTTCCATTAGGGAAGAAGAAGCTCTCTTATTCGAAGATTCCACCTGCACACGAACCCAGAATGACATGAAATACAACATGAATCTTAATCTCACTCATTCATTCTAGTTAGTTAACTCTAGAGGTTCATGGCGGGAGTCACGAACTGGTTCATTTACAAATATTCTTTCATTTGCTTTTCCAAAGAGATGAGAAACAATTATGTTAGAGATAAATCAAATGTCCAGAACACAACCATGCTATGCTATTCACTCTGCTACCTTGAACATTCCGGGAATTAACCTCCAATAACATTACAGCAACATAATCCACCCAACAGCATTACATCAACATAATCATATTTCTACTTCACGTAACGTCATTCTCGACCTTCTTACCTTTATTCTTCCCATGCTTCTTGACCTCATCGAGTTTAAGTTCCAGAATAAGCCAAATGCTGCATTTCAAGCCCACCCCATAACCACCAAGGTGGCTACTGCTAGCTTATTAGCATTTGTCTTGGCATTCGGAACTGAGTTCACCTTCCATTTTTATTCTGCTGCTCTCCTCCGTACTGCCTTGGTGGTTTCTGGTTCCCTCTCACTGGCTTTCTTGGCATCACTATTGTTCCTGGATGCATGACGACGACCCATTCTATATGATCTAAAAAGACGCATAATTTCAAACATTTGGGAGCCAGGTAGAGGTAAAAGGTGATTTTGCAACTCCAACCTCTATGACTAACACCTCAAACTTTTCCTCAAATTCTCTTTACCTGCATTACGAAATGCAGAACAGACACACCAGAAAACAATGAATCAGATATCCTGGATATCAGAAAATCCAACATTCTTTGGAAAGGAAAAATTTAAAGCAAATGTATTTTGCTTTACCAATCGAGTCTGCTTTCTCCAATAGGATCAAGGCTCATGGTATCAATTAGCACATGTCCTCAAAATACTCAACTTACACATCAATTATACAACTAAAAGAAAATGAACAACATGACCTAAAGTATAACAGAATATGAATGTAGAACAAAAATTAATTGTTTATTGTAGTTGTTTAAATAATTTCTCCATTTCAACACCCTTTTCTACACACAAATTTCCCCCTCACTCTGAAATCAAAGCCCTTCCATTAGACCAAATCTTTGGAGGACCGACATTGTCCACTGTTCTCTCAGGACCAAGAATTGACTTAATAAAATCACCTTCTCAATGGTCAGATCAATGCCCAATGTCCAATTATTCTTCTGCATGAAGGAAGGAGAGCATGAGCTCCCTAAAACACTTGGAATATGACAGAATTGAGGTTCTGATAATTGAAATTTTGAATCTAAAAATCCAAACGGACAAAGTCCCATGAGATAATTGTTGCACCTAGGCCAAAGGCAACAAACAAGGTTTTATCAACAAAATTCCCTTCATATAATCAAATTCACTAGAATTAAGATACTACATATTCTAGCTTCTCATCTAGTAATTTCCAAACATGAGACTAACTAGTTAAGGGGTAAAAATGATGGATTTCTCATTTACTTAAGAAGACATGATCTCAATTACAAATTTAGAGTCAATTATAACTATGGAGTATGCATTTCCCTAACACTGATCAGCTTAGAAAAATATTAGTCACATTCTGAATTTAGGGGCATAAGTCTTCTTATTTGAGCTCCTGCTGCCATGGGAAACATCAGGTGTATGATATGAGAAACATCACCTGTGACCTTGACAGGTTTGTGCTTTGATGCCCAGAATACTCCTGCAATTATAAAATGGCATTTTAAATTATTACAAAGAAAAATAACTGAAAACAAGGTTTTACCTAACTCAAGTATATCAATCCTCTTCTAGAAACTTAACCAGTACCTTCCAACTTCAACCATACACTTTCTTCATTAGGAATACACTTAAAGTTACCACCAAGCTTGATCTTAGCAGCTTCTTGATGCCCAAAAAAGAACAAAGGGTTTTATCCCAATCCCAAGACAAAAATGAGAAAAGGGATGGTATGACAAGATTAATCAACTCCCTTTTTCATAGAAATCATGTTTTTCAACTCAAAATAGGGATGTATTTTCTTAAGATGGATCAATTGAACTTGAGGTTAGATCAAATTACAAATAGTGTAAAAAAGACTAAGCTAAAAAATGGCACTTTCTAACACCCTTGATCTGGTATACAAAATTTAACCAAGATAACCATAAGAAGAAGAGAAAAAAAAAGGAAAGAACAAAAAAAACTGCATTGGTTAAATTTTGTTCATCTACAACCTCAAACCTTTTACCTTCACCTCTAACAACCTTGCAAGCACCATTAACTTTGAATAAGTAATTAATCTGAGGGAGATTTTGAAAGAACTGAACTAGGAATATATATATATATATATATATATATATATATAGGAATTTTCATCCTGAATTGTCAATCCACTTGAAGCACTCACAGTTTTCATATTTAAATTAAACTAAGTTTTCTATTTCTCCAAAGAATTTTTTTTAGGTAAAAATGCAAAGACTCCTCAGATTTGGCTAGAGAAAAACACCCTTGTAGTTAGGTCTTAGTCCTGATCTTTTGTTGTATTTTTGTCATTCTTTTTGTCTTTTCTTTGATGGGGTGCATACAAGAGTCCTTGAACATGGGAGGTTGCACACTCTTTGCCTCTAACTCACAGTGGTAACATTGAAGCCAAGGAGATTGTGTCAGAATCACACATCTACTTATAAATCTAATTGAGTCAATCATGAATAAAGATATGCAAACATTATAGAGAAAGTATGGTCCTTGAGGATCATTAAGGGCTATATACACAACTAGAAACTCTTCATTAAAACAACATAAAGCCTCGTTAGTAATCCAACCTTTAGTGATTAACTTCCTTTCAAATCACTAAGGTTATGTTTGTGTAAGCAAAGAAAAAAAATACTAAGGCTATGTTTGATTTATGAAAAGTACTAAGCATCAATTCCTTTTACGTATTTAATTATATAGCCAAGCCAACAAAAACTAAAATCAGAGTTAATTCCGGGTAAACAGACAAGAAACCTGTGCAGCAATGGGAGTTCTATTATGTGTACCCATGGTGGTTGGTGGTTAGGGGTAAAAGTAGAGGGCCTTCTTCTCATGTGCATTGTCCCATACCTGTTAATAGTCTCAAGCTAGTCCGTGATGCCAATGAAGCCAATCAGCTGGAGGCAGAAAACACCATGGTAGTGCGGGGGACGGCAGCACAAATAGGACGGAGATGACAAGTGTGGAAGATTAACTCAATTCCGAATACCAAGACAAATGCTAAAGCTAGCAACAGCCACCTCGGTGGGTATGGGGTGGGCTTGAAATACAGATCGGACCTATCCATGAGGTCGAGGAGCATAAGAGAAGGGAGAGAATGGGGATAAGGTAGATGGGCATGATTCTGTTACTGTCCATGGCTGACTCCCACAATGTTGATCAAAGCGGCAGGGTGAATAGACATGAGATTCCATTGTTTTCAAAGATTGATTCCCACGCCATGAATCGATATCATTGGGTTACGGAAACTCAGATCGGATCTGTTCCAAAAAAACCTTCAAAAAAAAAAACCCCTAAATTACAAACGAGCTGATCTCCTCAAAAAAATCAAGGAATGGTAAAGAGTGAGATGGAGACATATTTCAGCAGACAGAAATTTATTCAACCAATAATTTCAGATGGACCTACCCGATCTCTCCCTCTTGCCGCTTTCTCATAGACCAGGCCTTTCCCTCTCTTCTCCCTTTCTTCTCCCTTCTCTGCTCTCAGGATGTTCGGCTTATATAGGCTCATCGATATACCGTATGTGTGAGTTTAGGGAAAAGTGAGTTGCCAGATATACCCCCGTGACGATACTATATGTATTAAGGGTCTCCAAAAAGCCCGCGGCCCACAGCCAGCTTTAGGCCCGGCCCGGTCCGGCCCGACGGGCTAAAGCCCGGCCCAAGCCCGCCGGACCCGAGCCCGGGCCGTGGGCCTAATTTTAGGCCCAGCCAGTAGGCCCGTAGGCCCGCCCGCCCATAGGAGCCTTTAATTTTTTTTAAAAAAAATAATATACTTTATTTTTATATACATATAATTAACTCAACTAATAAACATAAAAAGAATATAGTTTAGTTGGTTAGACCCTTAAGGTTTAAACATGAGGGAAGGGGTTCGAATCCCTCCCTCTCCCTTCCCTTGGTGTTTTTGAAAGCCATTTTGGCTTAAATCAAAAAGCCCGCCTAGCCTGGCCCGCCCGCCAACCCGCGGGCTCATAGGCCGGGCTGTGGGCCTAGCATTTTAGCATGGCCCGGCCCGGCCCGGCCCGTTGACCAGTCAACGGGCCCATAGGCCCTGCCTGAGTTGGGTCGCGGGCCTCCTATTTAATGCCCAGCCCGGCTCGCCCATTGGAGACCCCTATGTATAGTGCATATAAAAATAATAATATAATGATTAAATTGTTTTAAAATTTTCTTTATATTATTATCTTAATTAAAAATAATAATAATTTTATATATTATTTAATATAGCTAATAAAAAAAATTTAATTTATTTAATTCAGTAATAAGTTAGGATATTGTATATTCAATAATATTAAAATAGTGACTATTTGTATATTTATTTTATTTTTATGTAAATGTTAATAATTATTCATGAAATCACAATAAAAGAGTTTTAAAATATATTCTTAATTTATAATTAATAATAAAATAATATTTTTAATTCAAGTTTCATTTGAATTGTATATATCTAACATTTTTGTAATATTGGAAAACTTGGATAAGATGTAATATAATAAAAGAATTTGAAAAAATATGTGTAAACTTTCTGATTTTTGAATAAAAAATAAAAATACATTTTCTTTAACCTAAGGAGATTCACGACTATTTATTAAATACAATGAAAATATTTTATTTTATAAAATACAAATAATTTAAACATCTTATAAAATATTAATAATTAATTAAATTATCAATATTATTCACAGAATTTCTTTTCTTTGTATTTGTCCTTTTCATAACTTCATTTTATTAAAATATTCTCACACTATTTTCTTTCTATATGATGTTTTGCATTAAAATTAACTTTTGTTATATATATATATATATATTCACATCCAGGACAAGGTAATATGCCATGAAAAAATAAATTATATCAAAACTCAAAATCAAATAAAAGAAATTAAAAATAAGACACAAAGATATTTAATAAAGAAATTTAAGGGAAATGAACATAAAACTTATATATTGCATAAACTTGAAAACATACACTATCTTACAGGAGAGATAACTTACAATGGAGGGATGAGAGAATGGAAGAGGTGAGGAACGCTTTCAAGAAAGCTTTCAAATGGAAGGCTTACATTTCTTGAGAGAGAAAGAAAAGAGAAGGAAGAGCTTAAGGCTTAAGAGAAATTTTTTTCGATGCCTACAAATAAGGAACGGGCCTCTTTGAATAGCTAAAACAAAAATCTTAAACAGTACAAAATTGACAATAGGCCACTGTGGACTTTTGGCTTCAGTTGTGAACAGTAACCACCTATGATGCGAATAGTAAAAATGACTTTTACTGTAACACTTTTGACTTTTGACGTTCGATTCTTGCATTCGGTGGATTATTGTGTGCTTTCTGACTATTTTTGACCAAAGACTTAACTATAACTTCACATGTGGGGAACAAACTTACTTTTGGTACTAAATTATTTTAAAGCTATCAATAGAAAATCCCAAAGCAAACAGCAAGCTTAAACGGACTTAGCCGAATGTCTTCAAATGGTGAAGAAAATGCTTATTTTGATTTCCTAATGGGAGGAAGGATGCTTTCGCAATCATCACCATTATCTGAAAGGTAGTTTGAGGTAGAATCATCTAATTCAACATAAGAGTCCTCTTGAGACAAACTTGAGTTGCTTTTGTCAAGGATTTTTTGAAATTCCTAAGGAGTTTTGGTTATAGCAAGCATGGCTTGAAGCTGTTGTTTCTTAAGAAGAAACTGATACATGTCATCCGAGGTTGAAGCTTATGATAGATGCTTAAGAAAATATTGCTTATCAGTATGCACAAGGGCATCATTTTTTAAAGCATCCCACCATTTAGTCTTAAAGGTCCTTCCAAGGGCTGGAAAGGCCGATGATTTATCTGCAATAATGATATAGTCTCATTAAACGATCCAAGCAAGACCAAACTCGTTAAAAAAGAATAATAATGGGAAAAAAGTTGAAAGTTCTCTTGGGATAACAAATGAACTTTTGAATAGCTCAAAGCCATCTAAGATGGGTTTTGGGAGAATCTTAATAATTGGTTCAAAATAAGTCCACCAATTGTGGAACCAAAACGGAAAGGAAAACTAATGCTTAGATGGGAAATCGAGCATCTATGAATGATGGAAGTCCTTGTTTTGGATAAGAAAAGCATTAAACCAAGCTCTCTGGTAATCCTAATAGTTGAAAAACTTAGTTTTGAAGGCTTAGAGAATTCCTTTGAAAAATTAGGGTTCCTACCCCACTACTTAACTGTGAAAATTTTGAAAATATGGCAAGTAGAATTATGTTATACTTATCATATCGTAAATTGATAAGGCTTATGGGTAAGATCGTAAATTGATCATATATTCCTTATGGATTGGGTCATTGTTGATGGAAGTTGATGACAATAGGCATTCTCAATAGAGGCACCATGATATCTCTTGGGATTGAGACAGTGTGTCCCCTTGGATGATCCTAAGGAGGTGTGTTCATGGAAACTATGACCATAGTATTTCCTTCAGTGGAACTTGACATAGGCTCTTTTAAAAGTTAAGATATGTCAATTGAACACATAATAAGAGGATTTGTAACTTAAGGATGGTAAAGGTAGTCTTGAAAGGCTAATAGCTTTCACCTTGGTAGACCGTGGAAACCAATTCATGGGGAGATTGAACAAAATAGATAGCAGGTCATGGACTCGAGCACTTGGTGTCTTGTTGTTATTTACATAGGATTTTGGAGTTCAATTGATTATCTCTAGTGGGATGTTGAATCAACTTTAAAATTGGATTCTAAAGGAGCCAATATTCATATGGGTCCCAATGGTCCTCGCTCTAAGCTCATATACCTTGTTGGCATGGGTTATGAAGGTTGGATTAGCTCTACATTAACTTTAAAATTGGATTCTAAAGGATCCAATATTCATATGGGTCCCAATGGTCCTCGCTCTAAGCTCATATACCTTGTTGGCATGGGTTATGAGGGTTGGATTAGCTCTATATTCACTTTTGTGCATAAGGGTGTTTTGGTAATTACACAAGGTTACATAGGGGTAAGTGAACAAGGTCTCTAGATTGAGCTAATTGATTAATTAGTAAACCCTATTTGGTCAATTAATCAATTAGAACCCATTTTGGGCTAGATTAAGTGACCCAAGCCCATCTCTTAAGCCCACTTGAAAACCCTATAAATACCCCATAGAGGTTAGGGTTTCATAACTTTTGTTATCCACCATCCAGAGAGATTGAAAGTTATAGCCTCCACTCTCTTTTTCTTCCCATCGGAAGTGTGCCAAGATCAAGGTTCGAGTCATCGGGCGGAAGACTTCGGGTTTACAAGACTTCTACGCTTTTGATTTTCATCTTCACCATGTGGATTTGATTAAAAAACATATGAATCTAAGGTATGGTTTTTATTAGCACTTTCTAAATCCTTTTAAAATATAAAAATGCTATTTTTCTATTGTGCATAGAATTTAGAAAAAGTCTAAGATAGTTATGCATGTTTTTAACCTGATTCGAACTTGGAAAACGGAGAGATGTAGGTTTTTCCCTTCAAAACTCTTTTTCAATAACCATAATAGGTTGATTGAGATCCTTTTTCCAATAATGTGATTTTGAAGAAAGAGGTTTGAGGTTAGCAGCCACCATAATCTACTTGTTTGAAAAAGTTGAGCTTGATGCTAATTCATTTTGAGAGGGATTAACTTTAGTAACTTGCTTAAAGGTTTGAGACCTTGTAATTGCTGGAAATTGTGTAGCCTTGATTGGTTTAAAAGGATCCGAAGGATCATAGTACAAGGACAAAATCTTATTAGGAATAGGGTTGGAAAGAGAGAGAATGAAGCCTTGTTTCTTCCTCTTCCAGTTCAAATTTTTGACTCCAAAGCATTTTATAAGGAGAAGGAGCATGACTGGTTTTAGAATAATGGGATTTTGGTGGTTTGTTAGTGGTCTTCAGAGGTTGGGTTGCCTTTTTAGGGGCCATGATCCCATGAGTCCTACAAAATCTATGAGTTAAGAAATCAGGGATTGAGTTATTTTTTCTTTAATATACTCAATTTGAAAATCAAAATTACTTCAAATAGCTTTCCATCTTGCAAAAATATGCTTAAAAGCTATATTTTTAACATTTTTTTGTAAAACTAATTTTGCGGATTTGCAATCAACTCTTAATAAAAATTCTTGATTCAAAAGACCATCTTGAAATTTTGGAAAATATAAAACAATGCTTAAATCTCATTTTTAATGCTGTTGTAATTGAGTTGAGCTTTATTCCAAGTTCCTGAAGTAAACCTAACCAATATCTCTTGGTTACCATCTTTCTGCTTAAGAATCCCACCATAACCTATATTTAAAGCATTAGTCTCAACAATCTTAAAGGCTTCAGGGTCAGCTAAGGCTATACATGGTCAAGTCTTGACTTTAGACTTAACAATATTGATAATCTTAGTGTGTTCCTTATTCCATGGAACTGGATTTTTCTTAAGTCTTTGTCTAATGGAGCACATAACTAGCTTATGTCCTTAAGGAATTCTAGCATAATTAAGGCTTCCTAAGAAACGTTGCAATTGTTTCTTATCCTTAATCTCATTTAGAAACTTATCAACAAACTAGATTAACCTTTGAATAGGAGTAATGGTTCCTTGGTAAATATGATGACCTAGGAATCTTGTTTTAGTCTGAAACAGATTAATCTTAGTGACAGATAAGCTTAAACTATTTTCCTTAATAGTCTGGACGAACTTATTAAGATGTTTCCAATGTTCTTCTACGGATGTAGAGCAAACCAAAACATTGTCAATGTAGACAATGATGAAATTTGAAAACTGGTTAAATATTTCATTTATTATGTTATGGAATTTTGAAAGGGACATTCTTAAGACCAAATGACATTACGTTCCATTCATAATGTTTAAAGGGTACCACAAAGGCTGTCTTATACTTGTCTTTTTCTGCAATCTAGATTTGCTAAAATCCTAATTTCATATCAAACTTAGAAAAAAACCTTAGACTTAACTAACCTTTGAAGGAGTTCTTTCTTATTTGGAATAGGATATCTAATCCATCTTAATGCATTATTAAGAGGCTTGTAGTTTATTATTAGTCTAGTTGTTTATCTTTCTAATTCAATTTGTTTCTAAATATAGAAGGTTGAACAACTCCAAGGAGACTTAGACTTTCTTACCAACTTCTTATCAAGAAGATCCTGGATCTTTTTTTTTCATAATAGCTTAATAAAATCCTTATTCATCTGGATAGGTCTGGATTTAGTGGGAATATTTTTCTCACTAAAATCTGGTTCATAAGTTAACTCTACCTCATGTTGCTTCCTATGCCAAAATGCATTAGGAATGTTAGAGTAAACTTCACTAAAAATCTTATTCTTAAATCTTTTTACTACATCTTGAGTTTTCTTAACTTTTAATTGTTTTTCAATTCTTACAAGATTAATTTCTTGTCTTAAAAGATTAACTTAATTTTCTTTAGACTTAGTCACTTGATCCCTTAATGTATTTATATTCCTTTCATCAGGTGGATCAGTGAATTCAAAGAGAATTTCCTTATCTAAGAGTGTTGTTCTTAGACCTTGGTTATCTACTCTAATAGGGTAGATAGAGTTGAAAAAGGGTACTCCTAGAAGAACCTTTTCCTTCAAGTCTCTAACTAGAATGAAGGTTTGCTTAATACAAATATCTTGGTTACAAATGTGAGCATTTGACAACTTATAAGTAATGGTAAGCCTTTTACCACTGGTTTCTGAAAGCGATTGCTTAGTTTTCTCATATAATTGGGTTGGTACTAGACCTTCTTGTAGGAAATTGAAAGCTACTCCTGAATGAATCAAAGCAACTTTATTAAGGATAAACTTATCCTTGATTACTATAGTTAGGGAGACTTCTCACCTTTGGAAAGTAACCCTACTAACAATATTCAAGTATGAATTTGTCACTTCTTCATTGACTTGTGAAGATTTTGGAACCTCTTCAAGGTTTCCGTAGTTAACAACCATCTTGTTGATTTGTTCTTGGAGGTCTGTAAAACCTAAGCTTGAGAATTGTTTTAAATCTTGAATTTCTTTCTTGTACTGTCTCATTTCTTCCTAAAGATCGTTAATGGTAATGTATTTGGGAGAATTCTTATTAAATCTTTTTAAAATTTCATTTAGGTTGTAAGAACTTATTGTCTTCTTAATTTTTGGCTTATGGATAGATTTCTTAAAGACTTCAAAAAGTTCTTGCTTAACCTTTTCATCTTCTACTTTTCTTAAAACGTCTAAGACTAACTCTTGTTTTTGGCTTATGACATTTATAGTCTTAGGATGTCAATCACAATTTCCCTTAATGCAATCTTCCTGATTACTAGATGTTTGACTTGAAATCTCTTTATCATTATTTAGTTGATTAATATCATCTTCATTATCTAAATTAGTCATTGATTCATATTCTGAGGAGTTTATCATTACTTTGTAAAGTATATCTTTTAAATATTTTGAAATGTTTAAATTATTAATTTTCTTCTTAACCTTACAATCTTTCTTATAATAGCTTACCTTACCACACTTAAAACAAACTGGGTTAAATTATGAAGGGGTTTCTAGCTTTTTCTATGCTTCCTTGTTCATCCTTCTTTGGATGTGTTTTGATTTCTTGGTTTCATTCATTCTATACTTCCCGTGAGTACCTCTCTTGTTATGATAGAATTTTTCCTAACTACGCTTTCTTGCTACTTGTCTTTTCTTACGTTACTTAAGGGGAAACTTGTTTTCCTTTTGACTAAATCCAAATTGGCTATAGAATGTGCCAAACTCATTCTTGTAGATCTTATGTTCAGATTTTATTTGTTGCTTAAGCTTAAAGTCATTACACAGGCTTATTCCCTTTGATGTAGCAATGCTTATAATTTCTCCATTGTTAGCTTTTCATAAGGGATTTGACCATCAAATTCCTCCCTTATCTTAATCCTAATCTTTTCAGAGAAAAGTCTAGGTAATCCTGAGGTGAATTTTTCTTTTCAAAAAGACAGATTACAGTTTGGTCTTAACATGACTTTGGTTAGGAATATGTCTCTATCCCACCTGAAGTCATGAAGCTTGGGATACTTAAGGTTGGTTAAGAGATTTACAGTTTTATCCTTAATTTTTATAGGATCTCCAATGAAGTTTTTTGATATTGAAAATATTAGAGTAGCCATTGCATCCTCTATATCTTATCCATCTTCGTCCTTGACAACTTCATTGTCCTCATTTATCTTGTAGGCTTTTAGGATACCATTCTGTTAGCCCAAGGGTTCTCCTAATCAAGTTTTGATGATAACAAACCATGGTTAAGTGACTAATTGTTTTAAATTGTTAAGAATCTCAGGCATAATCTCAAAAACTCATCAAGGACCAAACGAATACGGGATCGAGATCATTTGGAAAACTTGTGATCATAAGAAATGAATGTAAGATGATAGCATGAGTGCACTTAGGATGTTCATACCTTTTCATGCATCTTAGAAAACTCGGTTTATTCTTTAAAACTTGATTTTCTTTAAAACCCGAGTTTTATTAAATATACCTTAGGCAAATTGATTCAAAATTGACATATTAACTCACCTAAAGACCTTGCCTAAGTATTCAAAAAGAAAGAAATAAAAAAGGATAGGTTTTCGGGGCTAAAAGGCTCAACCGGTCGAGGCTATGGCCAACCGGCTCAACCGGTTGGGGAACCGGTCGACCAGTTTCCCTTGTCCGGTCGAGGTCTGGTTAAGGGAGGCACAAAAACCTTCTCTCTCTCTCCCAGTAGCTTTTTTTTCCCAGTCGAGCCTCACCCTTGTTCGGTCGAGGTCTGGTCGAGGACCGGTCGATGTCCGGTCGAGGCAACGGTAACCTGTCATGCATTAAATGCTCCAACGGCTAGTGATCCGGTCGACCCTTTGCTCGTCCGGTCGAGGCTACTTTCTGTTGTTTTTGTCTCCCGAGCTTAGAAACCTATAAATTGAGAGCTCCTCTTCATTTATGACTAAGAGAACAATTGCATTCAAAGCCTACCTACCTGTTCTTGATCAAAAAACTCTCATTTCTTTCTTAGTGCATCAAACCATCACTTGCATATTCTTAGTGCACTCTTGTAATTCATCCTAGCTTTCTCTTGTACTTGAGTCATCCTTAAGCTAGGTTGAGAGTTTCATCTTTGTGTAAACTGAGTGTGAAAGCCTTCAAGTGGTTTAAATCTTGAAGAGATTGTGTAAGAGCCCATTGGAGTCGGAATCCAAGTGTAAGAAGATTGAAAGCTTGATTGAAGCTTCAAGTTAATGGAACCCTCACTCGGTTAGGAGATTGAGGAGAGTGGACGTAGGCAAGGGAGTGCCGAACCACTATAAACTCGAGTTTGAATTCTCTAACTTTATCTCTTTCCTTTATTTATTTTGTGCATATATTATTGTGTGAAAAAAGATTTTGAAAAACCCAATTCACCCCCCCTTTTGGGTATTTTCCTTAATTATTCATAGCCTTTGTTTTATCACATTCCTATCATCAAAAGTAAGATAGTTATCTCACCATCCTTTTAGTTGGCTTGTAAACCCAACAACAAGTGTTTGAGCTATGACATGATCTGACAGTCTATTGTTTAACTTATAGGTTGTGCTAACCATGGTCATCTCTTGAAGCTTAGTAAGTATGTTATATTTAGTCATACCATCTATCTTCCATTCATAAATGGTTCCATTAATGTAAGAAGCTTGAGTATACTGGTTTCTTTCCTCATACTGCTGTGGACCCCGCATTTCAGCTCATGCGTTTCCCACTCAATGGCGAGCTCGATTTTAATTTTATTTGATGAAATTTGATTTTTAGAAAAAGACTTGGAGTCGCCACTTATTTTTGTTTTATTTTTAAAGGGTAAACAAAATAAGAAAGAAAAACCCTAAGTGTGACTCCTTGTTTTGGAAAAGGTGGTCTGTGAAAAAAACCGGATTGGGTTCGGGGGTCAGGTTACTTATCGGGAAGGTACGGTAAAGACCGTGGCACCCCTCTAAGTCCCTAAAGTCGGGTCTCTACTGTTTGAATGAAGCCGACATGGCAATTAATAAGAAAATCAATGGATGTCTAAGTCAAATCATGCACATATGAAAATTAGAGTATGTATAAGGAATGATCAGAATGAGTGAATACGTACCTGGGTCACGAGCCGCAATGCGCTTAGCAAAAAAATGGAGTTAGTGAACAAATACAGAATGATTACATGCATATCAAGGAACAGAGTAAATCAATCATGCGTGGCAAACAAATCAATCATGCGTGGCAAACAAATCAACTAATCAGTTAATCAATTATGAAATCAAGTATGTAGGGCTCCCACCAAAGCCCAATTCATTTCTGTATGGATTAATCCCATAAATTTCCATCGTTCAGAATTACGAGAATAAATTCATACTTATTTTAAAAAAGATATGAAAATTTGGAACATTGCATGCCGAAGAAGATGGCAGCGAATTTTATTAAAAAAACGGATTTTTGAAGCCTAAGGAAAGCTAAGGATGAAAAGCTTAGAGCTTTGAAATTATTTAAATCCTGGAATTTTGAGGAGCTACTTACGAGAATAGTTTAGGAAAATTATTTTCAGAGTCAAAAGATGACAGAGTGGGGGGGTGGCACGTGACATGAGACTGGCCAGTGAACCATACAATTAGATGTACGCATGTGTGGGCCCAGGGTAGAGTGATGAGATGGAACATGCAATATCCAATGAAAACAGGGCAGCTCTGGAGACATCAAATGCAAACATCTTAATAAGACCTTCTTTTGGCATGTCAACTTCTCTTTCCTTGTACGCAATCTCTCCAAAAACATCTCCTGTAACCGGGTACTGCACTTGATGACAGGTAATAGCTGGCATGGCCAGATCATTAACTACCCATTTAAAGATATCGTCTTAGGCAACAGAAATCAGTCTCACGGTCCACCGCTATCAGAATATTGATTCAGCATCATGAACGTAAGAACCAATTCTTCTTTCAGCATGGACTCTACAAAACTCGCTGATCAAGGGTGATTTCAATCCTAGGACCAAATACAAGCAACTGTGTTGTAGGATTCATGTAACAGAGGCTTCCCAGGTTAAATAAATCAGCATTGCGACCCACAACTGCCACTTGCTCTTCTCTCCGTCGCCGTTTTCCGCAGCCAAACCACCGTCGGGAAGGTCGATCTTGGCGTCACCTTCAAGCTCGGACATGGACCTTTCGATGTCAGCGTGTGTACAGGGGTGATCATCCTTGGATTCCGTTTCTTCTCAGCCTGCAGAGGGAACGCCGAAGGGGCCTCTTTGCACTGCTCAACCTGGGAATAGCATTCTCATCATCTTCAGTTTCTGGCACTTTTCCAAACAGCCGTGTGCATTTGCTTAGATCGTAACTGTCAAACACTCCGAGCATTGAGCTATGTGCTTACAAATATGACATGAGGGAAATTCCGCCACCATCCATACATGTACTAGTAGCAAACAGTGGCATCCTCGGTGGCCATGCATTAATACTTAACCATCAAATCTGAACATGCTCCGAACTTTCTTCATAAAATCCAAGAATCTCAAAAAGGTGTCGTGATTCTCTTCTATTATTGAAATGATCAAGGAGAGTAAATCACTCATCCTTTATCAACATCCCTTTTTTAAATCATAGGGTGTGCAAGCTCCAAGAATAATAACTTAGTGGGCAACAGGAAAAGGTCTTGCATGGTCCCGAGCTCAAACTTGACTAGAGACGAGTCCTCAACTAGTGAGCTCTTGACTCATTCCCGCTGGCACGAACTCTGCGAATCTGGTCAACAGGTTCACCATCTAAGCAAGGATACAACCCATGGATCTCATATCAACAGGTGCAGGATAGTGGCATGATCCATGCAATGTAATAATTAGGCTCTGTCAGAGAAACTGTATGCTTTGACCAGTGCTCCCAACTCTGGCTTTTCAGGATTGCCCCCATGGTCCCGTCGCGCTCAAGACAGTGGGCTCAGAGATGCCGCCCTCAGAAATTTCAATCTCGTGGTCTCTGAAAATCTCTTTCAATTCCTCACTCTCATGCACTTGCAAGCTTGGGAAATGAGGGGGGTCCTAGGAGGTCATGCATGCGTCAAGGTGGTCATGCCCGCAAGTCATAGGTATAAGGGAGGGAAAAAAGGAAATTCATGGTGAGCCAAGGCAGAGTAAGTGGAAGAAGTAATGAGCGGAAACGGGTTTAGTGGAATTGAAAAAAAAAAATATGACAAATGGTGATATAGGTATGAGGATAACAGGTGATGCATAGAGAAAGGTAGGGTTATGAGTGTATACACATGGGAATCAAAATGCATGGAGAATAGCATTACCATGCATGGCTATGCATGGCCATGCAAAGGCGGAAGGAATGTACGTGAAGGGTGCTTGAGAATAGGTAGGTGGTGTGGTGTAGAGAGAGGAGAGGCGGCGGGGGGTATAGTGGGCGGCTGACATGGGTATGCATGGGGATGGGTATGGATAAATCTAGAGAGAGAAATGGGTTTGTATGGGATGACTTGGTGAGGAATAGAAGTGGCCACGCATGGGATTCGGTGAGTGACCATGCGTGCATGGTTCATGCATGTGACATAGGGAAAGTGGTGAGAGAGCATGGACTTGATAAGTGAGAGTGCAAAATGGGTATGAGAAATGGATGGTGATATTGGCTATTGAGAGAAGTGGGTGAGTGAAAGATGAGATGGATTAAGGGTCATAACGTGAATATGGGTAAGGACATGAAAGATTTTATGGGTATGAAGGAAGCATGTGTGTAGTAAGAGAAAAGGTGGTGAGGGGTGTAGAAAACAGGTGATAAGTGTACACATGGAGATGGGTATGAAGAAAAGAAGTAATGGGTACGAAATAATGAAGGTAGGGTGGTGAGGAAAAGAAAGGGTATGAAGACGGGGCATGGTTATGCATGTGGATAGGTGAATTTTAGGATGAAGGTTAGGAAACGGGTATGAAAGTTGATGTAGCCATGCAAGACCATCAACGGCTTCTTCTAGTGCTGCCGACTTAGTAGCGAAACTGAGAGGAGTGCTTCCAACTGGTTCAGGGTTGCACACAGTCTCATGAAATCACTTATGGGATCCTTGTTCTCGTTGCCAATCAGCTCCTTTAATCTTCATCAATGAGGAGACGCATCTGCCATGTAGCTATTGCCTCTCCGGATGCCGTGTGAGCATCTGCTCCGTTGCCAACAACTTCAAATTGACACTTTATGCTCATCTACGCCACCATGTTTCTATGCTCTTCATCATTCGCATTGGTGGATGACGTCATTTCTGTGTACACCTGCCAAGTCCTCTCACCGAGATATAAAAAAAAGGGTAGTGTCCTGGAAGTGACTATCAATTGATTGCTTGCACTACAGCCACAACTACTTTCAAGGTTTGTGATGTTATAAGGACACTTGAAACAGCCTCAAACCTTCCATAGAAACCAAGGCACACAGCCCATCAACGCCACCAAGCTGTTTAATACCTAATGACCTTCCCTCGAATTGATCAACACATTTTTTTTCACATTAAATAATCAACAAAACACCAAGCAAGTCCCATGCTCGCCACTAACTGCATGGGCTTCCTCAGAAAAGTCCCTGTTGGACAGCTTGAACCAACTGCCATAGCATACTCTTCACACCCATAACTAACAAAAATATCAGGCTTGTTCGACTTCGATCCACCACAACCAAAACCTCTCATGCATTGTCAGGTCTCCATGGTTGAGATTAATCGTTCTCCCGCCGTTATATTTCATCCCTGTGCTGGTGATGACCATAGAAGAAAGCATTGACAACGACGGTAGAGAGGGACTGCTTGCACTGATTTTCTGAGGCATCTTGTCATTAACATTCTGATTTGTTCCCTCTGTAGCTCCATCTTCGTAGCAAAAGGAGATTAGAGAAGATTCAAGAATGAAAGAGGTGGAAGAGAACAATGAGTTTAATGACAACTTCGGTGAGCACGAAGGATAGGGAAATAATGAACTTGACCAATGTGAAGAATGCAGATGTAGGATGGTGGCAGCAAGAGTGCGAAGATGGGTATGGAAATGAATACATGGGGAAGAAAGACAGGTATAGGGACGGGCGTGAAGAGATTCAGCGGGTATCGAAGGCGTGGGACTAAGAAGGATGATGACATGCATGGGGGGTGAGATAGGGGTGTAAGAAGGTGGACATGAGGAACGATGCATGGGAACCAAGGTGCATGAAGAATGGCGTAATCATTCATGGCCATGCATGGCCATGCAAAAGTGGGGGAATGAACGTGAAGGGCATTTGCAAGGGGATAGGGGGTGTGGTGTGGAGAGAGAAATGGGTGCGAGGACCGGTTAGTGGAATGGGACACAACACTTTTCAGAAGCCTTATCAAGACATCTTCCTGGTGCAAAAAAAGGGTAGCTTCCTTGAATGGTACTTGAAGATTCAGTGCATGAGGTAGTGCTTTATAACCACCTGACTTGAGACTGATTACATTCCCTGCTCATGTTACATTATTTGCCAAGAGAATGAGATGCTCTTTGGGCACCCCGTTTGCAACCTTCGCCACCAGTTTTGAAAGGCGCTGAACAACTTGGTCAAAAGCGCAAGAAATCCCTAGCAGTTCCTGCACCACTTTGCTTAACAGCTGCTTTCTCAAGAACTATGTCCAAAGCTAGTTCACCCTTCCGACTTTTGCAAGGATTTCTTGTCCAAGCCGCGGTATCCGGACTGATCCAGATTGTGTTCACCGTACGAACACAAGAGTCACCTTTGATAATAGCCTTTTGCTTTGGCAAGAATGTTGAAAAGGGCAACACTCTTTGAAAGATAGGATTGAGACCATTCTTAAAGTCGACTTGACAGAACAAGATTCCCTTATCAACCTCCATGAGGAATTATTGCTTGGAGAAGAATCAAGAACAGCTTTGTGTGCAGGGCCAGACGTGGCTGTAGCGACTGATGAAGAACTTTCATTTCTATTTTCTCAAAACAGATCAAATAACTCTCTCAGCTGGGCATTGTGCTTCCATAAGGGTCCACTTCATAGCTTCTCATGCAACTGCATCTATGGAATGGGCTTGAGCTTTCCCGTGAGAGCCTCAGCCCAGATGACCAGTATGAGGTGCGGTATTCAACGTTTCAAAAAAAAGAAGAGTCTTGGCAGGAAAATATGAGCAAGAAAAAAAAAAAAACAGAGCATGTACGTATATAAAAAAAGAAAACTGCCAAGTCTCACCCCATTCCACAGATGTCAATGGGAGGGGTTTGGGTGGAACCAAAAGGAAACACGGGCATGATGTCTAAAAATAAATACGAATGCAGTGATGAATCCAAACTCGGGACGTCCCAAAATAGAAAAACAGAGTGCACAAGAGGTCTTCAAGTGTCAAAGGAATCCACAAGTGATTAGAAACAGAGGAGGGCAGTTCAAAACAAAGGGAAGCAAAACAAACTAAAAATAAAAAAAATGCATACCTGGACCAAGAGCCTCGGCAGCATGGATCCTCAGTTTCTTTCCAGCCTCTCCCCTCCTCTGCTCTCGATCCCCCTGTTTGAAGCCAAAAACTTCCTTTTTATCTCCTCCTGTTTTCATCTTCCACAGCAAGCCACTACCTGCCTTCTCCTGCTCCCCTCGTCAGCAAGGATGGCGTCCCTGATCCATGAGCATGGCTGCCCCTGTCTCCGCAGCTGATTTTCCGGGTATCGAGAAAAGAGGGACCCCCCTCCACTTTATCTCTGGTGCTGCCCGGCTCCTCGATGTTATATTAAAAAAATTAAGATCTCCCAAATGGGGGTCTACAACTGCATATCAAGAAAGGTTGGCTTAGGGTAAAAATTCCTAGTTTTAGGAGTTTCTTGGTTATGAATAATCCTTAAAACTCTTTGGTCTTATGATTCTTTAAAGATCTTGATTAGTTCATCAGCCTTTCCTTCAGAACTAATTTCTTCATCAATAACATTAATTCTCTTATGAGATGGCTGAGGTGTCTCTGGGATAATTAAGCCATCTTTTACTTTTTGACTAATCGTTTCTATTAATTCTTGATTAATGTAAGATTTTTCTTGTAATTTTTTTAGAAAACTCAAACGACTTAAATAAAGGTTAATTATCTTTCTGAACAAAAGATGTCTTAATATGATCTTAGGTTTCAATGATCTCCTCAACCCTATTGAGTTGATCACCTAACGTCTTAAGAAACATATTAGGGTAGTTGTTTTGTTCCATGATTCTCCTAACATTTATTTCCGGTTTCTCTTATTTAATTTTGAGTTTTGGCATAATTTATTTTTTCATTGCATATTTAAGATCTTAAAATAAGTTTGATTTTTAGAAATGTGTCTAGGAAACTCACAGATCCTCAAGATGGTGTAGTAAACTGTGAAGAGATCAATTATCCTAAAACCCAAAATGATTTAGATGATTGGAAATTACCTAAGGTATCTAATCAAGAAATTTATAAGAAATGAACTTTTAAGTTCTTTATAGACTACACCATTAAGACACTTAAACATACCATAAACCTAGAGTAGGAAGATCAAGTGATAAGACCCTTGGATAGTAGATCCATAGAGAGACATAAAAAAGACTACAACTTCATACACTTTGGTATGATTCAAGTTGTAGCTAAGCCTTTGACAAGAATAGGTCTAAACACCTCAATTGTCATGTGTTTAAGGGATATTCCTTTATCATTTGACTTAGTCTTAAAAGGTGAAACTCTTATTATTATACCATTAATATTCTTATCTATCTTAGCTTCTAGAGGGTGAATGGATTTTATGATAGTCTCGCTACTAGTTTTCCATATCTTAGTTTTTATGGATGTGTTGTTAACACACTTACTTGGGTACTTTGCATATTCCTCTTGTTTGAAGAGTTCAAACCAGATCCAATACTTAACATTGTTCTATTATTTTCTTAAGTATATGTAAAATTCTTCTTGGTAGATGGTTCTAAGGACTGTAGGGACTTTGCTAAATAACCAATATTTTTTTCCTTGTTAGATTTTGAATAGAAGTCTTGTCTTAAGGGATCCTTGTTAATCTCAAAATCTAAACTTACAGTGTTAATCATCTGTGAATATGTGGAAGACATATTCAATGATTGATCCTATTGTGATCCTTGGGTAGACTCATTTTCCTCCATGTAAAAAGGTCTAGCAAGGTTAGTGTGACTCATGATAGTTGTTAGCATAATGTTCTTAGGGTTTGATGAAGTGGATCATTCTTCTATCCTAGTGGTCGTGATTGGGATAGATGAACTAGATGCTCTAGAAGGTTCATAATATGAAATTCTAGGGTTACTAGAATGTATGAATGAGATGGAGAAAACCAAATCTTTATCCTTATCTGGGTATTGAACAATTTGTTCAATCCTCTCAAATCTTTGTTCTAAGACTAGAACTGCATTGGTGAAATGCCATGAATCTGGAAACTTAACCTCATTCCACATGATCCTTTTGAGGATTATGAAGTTTGACTTGTTTAGGACATCTGAGTGGAAGAGAATAGTTTCACCCTTAGAACTGGTGCACAGTGCTCTAGATCCAACGCTTGTGGTCATACTCTTATAGGTAAATCTTGTGATGATGGAAATAGGACTATTTCCTTCCTTAAACTTAAATCCATGGGTTTTAATATGGAGAATAACCAAATCTAGGATGTCGGTATCTTTTAATCTAACTATGAAGTTAGGATAACACTGGAAATAAACAGGACCATCATTCAATCTTGCTTAGACTGCTCTAATAATAGAATCTCTATAATCAAGATGTCTATTATCCCTTAAACACATGACTATTAAGGTGTTTAGACCTATTCTTGTCAAAGGCTTAGCTACAACTTGAATCATACTAAAGTGTATGAAGTTGTAGTCTTTTTTTATGTCTCTCTATGGATCAACTATCCAAGTGTCTTATCACTTGATTTTCCTACTCTAGGCTTATGGTATGTTTAAGTGTCTTAATGGTGTAGTCTGTAAAGAACTTAAAAGTTCATTTCTTATAAATTTCTTGATTAGATACCTTAGGTAACTTCCAATCATCTAAATCATTTTGGGTTTTAGGATAATTGATCTCTTCATAGTTTACTACACCATCTTGAGGATCTGTGAGTTTCCTAGACACGGTTCTAAAATCAAACTCATTTTAAGATCTTAAATATGCAATGAAAAAATAAATTATGCCAAAACTCAAAATTAAATAAGAGAAACCGGAAATAAAACATAAAGATATTTAACACATAAATTTAAAGAAAAGGAACATAAGCTAGAAATTAAGAAGACAATAAGTCCTTACAACTTATATGAAGTTTTAACAAGATTTAATAAGAATTCTCCCAAAGACATGACCATTAAGGATCTTCAGGAAGAAATAAGATAATACAAGAAAGAAATTCAGGATTTAAAACAATTCACAAGCTTAGGTTTTACAGACCTCCAAAAACAAATCAATAAGGTTGTTGTTAACCAAGGAAACCTTGAAGAGGTTTCAAAATCTTCACAAGCCAATGAAGAAGTGACAGATTCATACTTGAATATTGTTAGCGGGGTTATTTTCCAAAGGTGGGAAGTCTCCCTAACTATAGTAATCAAGGATAAGTTTGTCCTTAATACATTTGCTTTGATTGATTCAAGAGTAGCTTTGAATTGCCTACAAAAAGGTCTAGTACCAATCCAGTTCTATGAGAAAACTAAGCAATCACTTTTAGGAGCCAATGGTAAAAGACTTACGATTAATTATAAGTTGTCAAATGCTCACATTTGTAACATAGATACTTATATTAAGCAAACCTTCATTCTAGTTAGAGACTTGAAGGGAAAGGTTCTTCTAAGAGTATTCTTTTTAAACTTTATCTACCCTATCAAAGTAGATAACCAAGGTCTAAAAACAACACATTTAGATAAGGAAATTCTCTTTGAATTCATTGATCCACTTGATGAAAGGAATATAAATACATTAAGGGATTAGGTGATTAAGGCTAAAGAAAATCAATTGAATATTTTAAGACAAGAAACTTATAAGAATTGAAAAACAATTAAAAGTAAAGAAAACTCAAGATGCAGTAAAAAGATTTAAGAATAAGATTGTTAGTGAAGTTTGCTCTAACATTCCTAATGCATTTTGGCATAGGAAGTAGCTTAAGGTAGAGTTACCTTATGAACCAGATTTTAGTGAGAAAAATATTCCCACTAAAGCCAGACCTATCCAGATGAATAAGGATTTATTAAGCCATTTTGAAAAGGAGATCCAGGATCTTCTTGATAAGAAGTTGATAAGAAAGTCTAAGTTCCCTTGGAGTTGTTCAACCTTCTATGTTAAAAAATAAGTTGAATTATAAAGAAGAACACCTAGGCTAGTAGTAAACTATAAGCCTCTTAATAATGCATTAAGATGGATTAGGTATCTTATTCCAAATAAGAAAGACCTCCTTCTAAGGTTAGTTAAGTTTAAGGTTTTTTCTAAGTTTGATATAAAATCAGGATTTTGGCAAATCTAGATTACAGAAAAAGACAGGTATAAGACAACCTTTGTGGTACCCTTTGGACATTATGAATGGAATGTAATGCCCTTTGGTGTTAAGAATGCTCCTTCAAAATTCCAAAACATAATGAGTGAAATCTTTAACCAGTTTTCAGGTTTCATCATTGTCTACATTGACAATGTTTTGGTTTACTCTACATCTGTAAAAAAACGTTGGAAGCATCTCAATAAGTTCGTCTAGACTATTAAGGAAAATGATTTAATCTTTTCTACCACTAAGATTAATTTGTTTCACACTAAGATAGGATTCCTAGGCCATCTATTTACCAAGGAACCATTACTCCTATTCAAAGGTCAATCCGGTTTGATGATCATAAGTTTCCTGATGAGATTAAAGATAAAAAACAATTGCAATTTTTCTTAGGAAGCCTTAATTATGTGTTAGAATATCTTAAGGATTATATGCCCCATTAAGACAAAGACTTAAGAAGAATCCAATTCCATGGAATGAGGAATACACTAAGACTATCAAGACTGTTAAGTCTAGAGTAAAGACTCTACCATATCTAGCCTTAGCCAACCCTGAAGCCTTTAAGATTGTTGAGACCGATGCTTCAAATATAGGTTATGGTGGGACCCTTAAGTAGAAAGATGATAACCAAGAGAGATTGGTTAGGTTTACTTCAAGAACTTGAAATAATGCCCAACTTAATTACAAAACCATCAAAAAAGAGATTTTAAGCATTGTTTTATGTGTTTCAAAATTTCAAGATGATCTTTTGAATTAAGAGTTTTTATTAAGAGTTGATTGCAAATCCGTAAAATCAGTGTTACAAAAAGATGTAAAAACTATAGCTTTTAAGCATATTTTTTCAAGATGGCAAGTTATTTTAAGTAATTTTGATTTTCAAATTGAATATATTAAAGGAGAAAAGAACTAAATCCTTGATTTCTTAATTTGTGAATTTTTTCAAGATTCACGGGATTATGGCCCCCAAAAATGAAAAACAACCTTCAGTCATTACATTAAAATTCATGTCGTTATGTTATGAGCATTTTGAGGTTGCAGGTTCTTGCAACATGTCCAAAGATTTACTACTTTCAGAAACCCTTAAGATTCCCTCATCCTCTAGCAAGAGCAAGTTTGAGTTCTCTACCTTCTATGGAGGATTCCTTCCCCATAGATCCGTCTATTAATAATGATACTAACCCTTTGTCTATTTATCTAAAAAATCTTTGTGATTTGTAGGAAAAATATAAAATTTTGGAAAGAAAACTAGAAATGGTTTACTTTCTCAAAGTCCAACAATCTGTTCTTAAGGATTAAACCGCTTTTTCCCTACAGGAAAATGGTGAGAATAAGCAATCCACCCCACTGGTGGATGAAGTAAAATTGAGTGAGGATGAGTGGAACAATTTTAAGATAATAATGTATTTTCATAAGAAAGAGATGTTGTATTCTCTTAAGCAGGATGTCCACCTTTTGATCTAAGAAAAAACCAAAGCCATTGAGGAAGAAAAACAAGTTTTATATTCCTTTTCTTTAAATTTCTTTGTTAAATATCTTTGTGTTTTATTTTTCGATTTCTCTTATTTGATTTTGAGTTGAACCTAGACTCAATAAAAGCAATATCTAAGGTTTTGAGTTTTCTGACATAATGATTATTGAAGAGATGAGAGAAAAAAATGAGTATTTAAACAACAGTAGGACTGGATTAACTCTATTCCAGTTTTTGGAATTGGATTTTGAAGTTAGAGTAAAACTTTTTTAAGGTTGTAGAGGGGAAAAATCTAGACTCAATACTTGAAAAGAGTCTGAAGTTGCTTATGGAAATAAAGGACAAACATATGAAGTCATATGAGAACTTTATTTTCTTTAAGGAAGAAAGAAGAGGGGGTGTAACGAGAGTACATATTAGGGTTGACAATCTTTACCTTACAGAAACTCCTAAGTAAAGAAGTCTAAGTGAGAATTCAACTATCATTTGATAAATTTAATTTTAGAGTCAAAGTTTGAAAGTAAAATTTATCATCTTACAAAAATTTGTTTTGAAACCAAATTTGTAACATTTTTTTTGTAAAATATCTTCTACGGTTTTGCAATCAATTTTTAAAATAATTTTTTTATTGATAAAACTTCTTTTTTGACAATTGAATAATTTATCTGAGCATGTGACCAGATCCTTGAATGATACCTAACTATATGTACTTAATTATTGTATTCTTGTTTCAATATGCCTTCATAACTTATATTAGATGCATTTGATTCTACAATAAGTAATGCATGAAGATATGAGATGTTAATGCATTGTAAATGTTTGATTCTTTGTTTGATTTTGTTTGACTAGTTTTATATGTGACTTAGTTCATGTAAGTGCATTTTTCCTAAGTCTTTTGTATAATGGTTCACAGATGATTCACAAAAGTTTGTCAATGAGAATTTTTTGTCATCAATAAAAATTTTTTAGCGATAGACTATCCAATGGATTTATTTATCACTATTACCAACAAATTAAGTTGGTTAGGAAATGTAAATAATAAAATAATAAAAGATTTTAGACTATCATGAAATCTTGATTTCATTACATTCAGAAAATCGTTATTACTAACGAATTAAGTTGGTTGGGAAATGTCAATAATAAAAGATTTTAGGCTATCATGAAATCTTGATTTCATTATGAAAAAATGTGGTCTAGTCCAGTACTAACACCTAAGAAAGAGGTTGAATAAGTGTCATTAAAAATTATTATAAAAGGATTAAGAATTAATGACACAATCTAAATAGGGAGTAAATTTTTAAACTAATTAAACTTGTGAGATATCAAAGATTAATATAATATCCAAAATATTCAGAAAAGTAAATAAGCAAGAGACACAAGAATTTTTACATGGAAAATCCCCAAACTAACTATGGAGATAAAAAACCAAGGGGTTTAAGACCTTTAATCTAAATCCACTATATAGATCAAGTTACATAGATTTACTTAACTATTTTACCCTAAAGACTTACTCTTCAAATCTACAACTAGATCCACGTTCGCAATGCAACAATCTCCAATTGTTCCAATAAATACTCCTCAGCCTTGCTGAAAGGATGCAAGTCTTCAAACAACCCAAGATTTGACACTATGAATCTCTCTTGAGAGATTAGGAATGGTAGGGCAAGTTAGGTTGAGTCTCTTTCAATGTGTTCCAAAAAAAAAAAACATATTTAGGTAGAGTATAGATAGAAGAAAACATAATGGATTTGGAATCAATTTAGAAACTATATTTTACTAAAAACAATTTAGAAACTCAAGAGTTTTAAAAAGATTTAGAAAATTTTTCTATTTAAAATTCTTAATTTAAAATTCATTTCCAAATTATTTTTAAATGGACAATAAAAAAGTAGTTACAAAAAGATTAAAATGCTAAAACTATTATAATTTTTAAAAAATATGTTATCTATAAATATTGTATGAAACTAAAAAAATAATTATAAAATTATTTTTGTCACTAACTAGATCTTATTTATCTTACAACTATAGTGAAAATATTTCATATCCATAAGACAACAATTACTTTTTGAATAAATTATGTGTGGTATTATTATCCACTATAATAATAACCCTGTTTTAGTGCGTAATAATTGTAATTGAAAAAATTGTTTATGAAAGTTCATTTTTTTTATATAGGTAAATTGGTTTTATGACAAAGTATATTAGTTGGGTATTTGCAATAGTTCAAATCCATTGCAATAATATTTTTGTCGACATGTATTTGTTGTTGCAATTACCATCGATAAATAGTTACATATAAGCAACAAACAATTTAATTTATGACAGAGTAGGCGTATTAAAAATTTGCAATAGTTTAAATTTGTCGCAAAAGTAAATCTAAATGGGTCAATAATTCTTACTTTTTTTTGTATTGACCCTAAATAAGGTGCAAAAGATTCTTGTCAAAATACTAGTGATTCTTATAAAGACCTTGATCTCTAGTTACTATAATTTGATCTTACTGTTAACAAATCTAAGGGTCGAATATACAAGATGGATATAGGCTTTTGATTAACTAAAATTAACCATCATATTTAATTGGTTTAAGAGATTTGTATTTAAAAAAAAATAAAAAAAAATCTAAGTTCTAGATTGCTATATTAGTTGTAGGATTCAATTTGGTTGTGGATTAAATTTGATCATAAACCTTAGATTTTATGATGCTCTCCTTCTCTAAGGATTTGATGTTAGATTGTGAAACTCTTCCAAACATTTTTTTGTTTGATTTATTTCATTAAATGTATTAGAAAATTTGTATTTATATTTTATCCCTATTTATTTAAATTAGGATTTCATTAACTTTATAAAATAATTAATCCTTCTAACTTAAGAACAATTGAACACATTAGAGGTGATCCTAGAAGACAACAACTTGTAATACTACAAAGTCTTCTTAACTCTATCTCTAGTTTTTTTTAACCAAAGTTACTATGTATTTAGACTTTAGTATTTTAGTTATAATAAAGATTTGTGGTCATATACAATGCAATGTAAGCATAATAAAGCTCATAAATACTCGTTAATGGAAAGGTGAACTTGTTATTAAATATATCAATAGATGGAGAAACCTAAATCTTGACTATAGGGTTAGGTTAATTGAAACTTCAACTATTGAGATGTGTACACAAGGAATGCATTGGGATTGATGTTATATTCTTCAAGGGATAAGACTAAGAACCTTTGAAGAATTAGCAGCACAAGCTCATGACATGGAATTTAGCCTTGTTGCTAATGGAAGCATGGATCCACTTACCCAAAATTCAAGGAGAAGTAAGGAGAAGCTCAACACACACAAAGCAAAACTTCTCTTAAAACTAGCAGTAAGGAATCTATGACAATAAATATAGCTCCAACTAGACTCTTAAACAAAATAAGCAAAAGAGAGGATGATTACACTAGTACTTAGAAAGACAAAGGTAAGAGGAAGTATAAATGCAGGAGAAGAAATATTTATTCCTAGACTCTGATGTCCCTATCATTCTTGAAGACCTCCTTAAGTTAATTGAACTTCTAGAAATGAAGCTTCCTAAGGAAGCTAGTTGAATAGATTATCCAAAATCTAGCAAATATCATCTTAGTCAACCTATTGGATAACATTTTGTTTTGAAAGATAAGATAATGGAATTGGATCGTCAAGAAAAGATTAACCTTGAAGAGAATGTAGCAACTTCTAACTTCATATTAGGGACTTCTCATATCCTTGGTAAAGAAATCAACCTTGCTTACACCATTCAATTCAAGTCATTTGACCTTACTAAACTCAACTTCATATAATGAATACCCTTTCAACTTCCTCACATTCCAAGTTGCTATGATTGAGCCCTTAAAAGAAAGACATGATATAACAAAGTCAAACTTGATTGTCCCATTCCTATCCCTTTTATACATTAACATTGATTTGAGTATTCAACTTATATCTCTTACATTGTACATGACTTATGTGTATTAGGAGTTGCATAAATGATACAAGTCATGAGTTTCTTGTAAGTAGATAAGTTATTCACATTGATTTCATGAATTTATGTAATCTAATAGAGATTGTAGTCCATCACTTCCTAATTGGAGGAATAACTTGTTTTGGCCGTTGGAATGAGTTTCCCATGGTAAGTGCACTAGTGTATGTGATGCACACTAAATAGGACCTATGGTGAATCGTGATGTAAGTCTATCAATTTTCATGATTCACCAAGCTATTATACTATATGGACTCTTAACCTTGAGAAGATATTTGGTTTGTGCTAAAATCAATGAGGGGCTTTGACCTATAAGTGAGATCTTAAAGTGGTCATATATCTTTATGAATTGGGTTACTATTGATGGAGAATGGTGGCAATGAATATTCTCAATAGAGGCACCATGATATCTCATGAAATTAAGACAGTGTATCCCCTTAGGTGATCCAAAGGACATGTGATCATGAAATCTATGAACATGGTAATTCCTTTAGTAGAATTTGACATATGCTCTTTGGAGTTAAAGTATATTAGTTGATTACATAATAAGTGAGATTTGACTCAAAGATTTGATTATGCTCTCCCAGACATCTTCAACTAAGGTTTTGATATCATTTGTTGAGTATGTGGAAGCTCTGATACCACTTGTTATGCTAGCTGAAGCGTTAATGCAAATATATTAAAGGAAAAATACAGAAAATAAAGTAAACCACGCAAAAGGTACATGAGGTTTTAACATGATTTGGCCAATCATGTTTATTTCCACGAATGAGAGAAAACATTCTATTATATGATAAACAATATTACAAAAGATAAAAAATATATACAACTATTTTTTTTCTCTTTTAAAATGGCAAAGTTTTGTATTTTCACCCTAAACCATAAACCTCTTATGCTCTACTAGGTGTTTCTGAGTCATCTCTTATAACTTTGTTCTTCCTTTCAACTAAACCATTCTATTGAGGTGTCGTAGGGGGATTAAGTTCTTCCAAGAAGTGAATAGGTTAACAAGCTATAAGTATACTTGTTGGCTTGATGGCTATTAAAGGATATATTGGCAATTTGCAATTTGTTTTATACAACATTGAGGATAAGAAGCCAAATATGCTCTATAGGCAGAGTGAAAAAGCCAAATTTGCTTGTACCTCCTTTTGGTTCTCGAATATTCTATGTTTGAATATCCTACATGTCATTTTGGATTATTACCTTGAGAAGGTATCGAAAGTATTTCTTGTTGATAGAAAATTATGGCAATTGTATTGATAATTAATGTCTCTTGTTTTCTTTCCATTTGTCTATTTCTTAGTTTGAGACTTATAGTATCTTTTTATAATTGGACTGTTGGGTATTTTGGTGATTGTGGGCCTACATATTAACATTGTACATTAAACTGTCTTATTTTAGCTTAATTAAATATAATCAATTAAGTTAATTATGAGCCTTTAAAGCATCTCTTATAAACATTGTATGAGTTTTACGAGATCAATTTTATTTTATTTATTAATGATGGACTAATAAATAAAGTAAAATGATAAGGGGTATAAAAGGGTTATGGTCTTCAATCTAAATGAGGGGAAACTTTTTTGCTTATTATTCACATCCCATTAGTGAGTGATTTGAGGATTTCCTACAATACTCATTTCAGACATGGAAGACAAGATCCAAGTACAATATCTCAATGGATTTAGTTATGTCCTCCGATATTGTTATCCTATTGATTTAGCATGAGATTTTAGTATATTTATCATTTAGATTGCTTTCTTTTGGATAAGATCAGGTTTTATTATCCATCCATGTAACAAAGTCTTGTTATTTATCTAAATGATGATTAGTTTTTATTATCATTTTGTATGATTTATGGTTATCCAACATGGATTTTTGCAAAGTGCATAATTAATGTTCATGGCCATGTTCTACTGAATACAAAAATTAAATGGTGTTAAATCCAAGTTTGGTTACAGGCTTACAATTAATTTGTCATCAATATCAAAATCCATGTTGTTGCGAACCTAAATCAGATGGTGATAAGGCTTTGTGATGATTAATAAAGAAAGGGGTTCTTCATTAGGAAAGAAGAAGAGCAACAGATCCCTCCCTGCACTCGAACACAAAATTGACATGAAAAATGGCATGATCATTTGATTCTTATTTGTTCTAATCTATGAGCCCTAGAGCTTCATTTAGATGCAACTACTACTTTCGCTGCTGCAATGGTGGCATCACAAAGGGCTTGGAATTTGACAATCATTCTGTCTCAAGGTGGCCAGTAGTCTTTAATGATTGGAGTATTTGCAAAATCTTGCATCCATGCGGACAACAATGGAAACTTCTTCCCATCCACGACTTTCAGCCCAACAATCTCTTCCAATATGCTAATCAACTTACCAAGCCAACCAAGGCAAGATCAACAAACCCGATGGTCTCTCCGCCAAAGAACTTCTTTCCCTTCAACTCTTCTTCCAAGAACTTGAGGTTCTCCATGGATGGAACCATAGCTTCCTCCTACTCTTTCCCTTTCTTGATTAGGATGCTCTAGATTGATGTCCAAACCTACATCAGAAAACAAATCAATATCAAAATACAAAGCCTTTCTGAAGCTGTTTCAAGTAGGAAGAGCTTGCAATTAATTAGATTCACCTTATCTTCACCAAATTTGCCCAGAAATGTGCCATGGCTCTCTCATGAGGGTTTTCAGGCATTAGGGGAGCTTGCTTCCATGTCTCATCAATGTATTCTAGAATGACAAGCGATTCAGCTAGGGGTTTTCCATTGTGTACAAGCATTGGAACCTTTTTGTAAACAGGATTATAGAGGAGAAGTGAAGGGCTCTTGTTGGAGTGATCGTCAAATATGGTTTCATACTCTATGCCTTTGATTTTGAGAGCCCGGACAATCCGCAGAGCAAAAGGACTGGACCATGTTCTGAGAAGTTTCACTTCTTTTGCCATAATATGCTTTGATTTTTGCAAATCAAATTAGCGCTGAGATATCTTTTTATAATCATTTGGGTTGTGGAAATTTCATAATATATATTTCCCTATATGTAAATGTACCCTTTTTGTGAATCCCACCATTCTCTTTGTATTTTTGATATCGGGATAATTGTGTTTCCATCCCACTTAGGCTGGATAATTGAGATATGGTCCTCCTATCACCAATAATTAAACTCAAAACCCAATGAAATAGTAGAAATCGAGAGGAAGGATATTACCTTAAAAAAATCTCTAAAATACCCTTAACTATTAAATGAAAAAACTACCGACCACTCCCACATTTCTCATTCTTTCTTTGACGTTACCACCCTTCTCTCACCTATTTATTAGTGGGACCAAGTTGAATGATTTAACAATCATTTTTCTCCAACAAATTAAACATGAAAGATAAATGATTAAAAATTATTATTATCAAATGCATTTTTGAAGTAAATAACTTTTAAATACCTAATCAAATATTATTCTTTTTTTCAAACTTACATAATATATAATAAAAATTATTCTTTATTTCAAACTTACATTATTTCTCATATATATTAAACAATTTTTAAACACCTCATAAAATATTAGTATTCTTTGTTTGTTCTAACTTGCAAATTAGACATTATTAAATTTTTTTTTTCAAACTTATGGAATATATGATAAATATTTTTTAAACACCTTAGAAAATATTTTTTTTGTTTCTTGCTTACAAAATAATAAATATGTTGTACATTATTTCGCATAGGTCTTAATGGCATAGTTTGGTAAAAGAAAAAAAATCTTATCGATAATTGTTCTAATGTCAAGCTCAAGTCGTTTAAAAATTGTACAAAACCTATTAAGCGTTTTGTACACCCTTGTACACTTGACACATTTTCCTTGTACAATTAGTGTAATATTGTACAGTGGTACAAATTTCATATCCCTCCTAAGTTATGTGTCCATGTAGGTGTGTTAATCATATTTTCAATGGTTTGGTTGAGAAAATGGTGGATGACTTATGATCAATTTTTTTCCCCCAAACATCATTATTGGGGAAAACATTGGAATTTTCATATGGGAGTTAAATAAAGTGTATGACATGGGTATACAATCCTTCGGTGACAAGGAAAATTAAAGAGTGATTTAGAATCAATTGAAATTTTTTACAAATGGTAACCTTGTACACCCTTATACACTTTGTATATTTTCCTTGTACAGTTAGTGTAATACTCTTGTACAGTAGCACTAATTTCATATCCCTCCTAAGTTTTGTGTCCACGTAGGTGTGCTAACCATGTTTCTAATAGTTTCGTTGAGAAAAAATTGAATGACTTAGGGTTAATATTTTTTCCTTAAACATTATTATTAGGGAAAGTATTGGAATTTCCATGTGAGAGTTAAATAAAGTGTATGACATGAGTGTACAATTTGTGGGTAACAAGGAAAATAAAGTGGAGTGGTTCATAATCGATTGAAATCTTTCATAAAGGCTAGCTTTGTACACCCTTGTACACTTAGTATATTTTCATTTTACAATTAGTATAATACCTTTGTACAGTGACACAAATTCCATATCCCTTTAAGTTATATGTTCACGTAGATGTGTTAACCATGTTTCTAATGGTTTGGTTAAGAAAATGGTGGATGACTTAGGGTAAAAAAATTTTCCCAAACATCATTACTGTGTAAAGTATTGGAATTTCCATGTGAGAGTTAAATAAAGTGTATGACTTATGGTCAAACTTTTGAGTCTTTTTATTAATTTCATATGAAAAAATAATACCAAACAAGGTTTTCAATTTCCTTTTTTCAAAATAGTTTTCATTTTTTAATTAAACGTATTTTCAAAAAGAGACAATATAGAAAATAAAAAATAAAAACTAGAAAAATATTTTTAAACCAAACTCAAACATAATCTATATAATTTTTAACTTGTTGCTTTCATCTAAAATGAGTAAATATACCTTTTAACCCTTTTATATAAGAAAAATTCAATATCTACTCTGTATAAATATAATTCATTTAAAAAATTAAGTCATACGAAAACATTTTAATTGGATATTTAAAATGAAAACTCTTCATCCATCCTCTTTCTTTCTTTTTCTTTTTCTTATTTTTTAAATTTTCAATTAATTCAAATCATTTAAAAAAATCCTTATTAAACAAATTTACAACATTTCATATAACTTATTACTAAAAGTCATATTTAAAAAGTTATTAAAATAAGAAAGGAAGAAGATTCAAAAAAATTTTAAACTTTTTATTTTATAATAGGAAAAAGAAAACTTTAAAATACTTTTTAGTATAAAGAAAAAAATAGTGAATATATTTATTTTAAATAATGTTTTAATCGTCAAATTATTTACTTCTAAAATGTAAAAGATAATATTTATTTATTTAAATTAACATTTTTTAGAAAGTATTTTCCAAAATAGTTTTTAAATCATCAATATAATTTTGTTTATTTATAATTTAAAAATATAAAATAATGTTGATTTTTCAATTATTTATAAAAGAGTTTAAAAAACTAATGAAAAATCCAAAAATGTTTAAATAAAAGAGAATTTGTTGATGGTGACATATACAAAGAGTGATAGAATAAAGACAAAAATGAGTTAAAAGGGTATTTTTGTCCATTACTATCTCATGTTCTTATAATCAATTATAGGTGATAGGAGGACCTAAGCTCAATTATCCAATCCAATTAGGGTGGAAACCCAATTCTCCCTTTGATATTCTCATTTCTCCTTTATTATATTCTTTGCCTTTATAATGGGAGCTCAAAGTTGAAAAATTGTTGTGACACTTAATTCCATTAATTACAAAGGAAAATACTCTTAGCAATAGAAAAGGAATATACTCAACCATATAGAGATATCTATTATTTTAATAGTATCAACTCATTGTGTGAAAATTTATTTAACACAAATAATTAAATTATTATATTTTTTATAACTTGTTTTTATTGACGGGTATTTATTATTATTATTATTATTATTATATTTATATTAAAAATAGGAAAATAAAATTTAAATTAATTTAATTTTATATATAATCAGGCGAATAGGATGGGACAAGCTAATATCTGATCCCATCTCAAGTTTTTTTTTTTTTTTTTTTTTTTTCAAATCTCAAACTTGTTTCAAACCTATTTATTTAAATTTTAAATCAGTCCTATTAGGGATGGGATAAGACGGGTACTCGAAAAAACTCGTCTCATTGTCATCCTTAAACCTCATAAAGAATGTCTATTTATTTATTTTATATATAATTTTATAAAATACAATGAGAATGATTAGGTTTAGAATGGATAATATCTATACGAGTATAAGTGAATGGTTTAGAATATTCATGGATAAGTTGAAAGCTTAAGAATGTGAGGGATATAATTGTGAGCAATGGGTTGCTTTCTTTATATTGAAAGTTTTAGTTTGTCGTGAAGATGGAGAATCAATCGGACCATGTGTTGACTGTCGCAGTCACAATTAAGAAAATATGTTCATGATTACATGAACATAAGGGGTACTATAGCAAGTAGTGTTCCAATCAATGAGTACACAAAGAGTGGTGATTTATTGTTTTGGTGGGAAGTATTTTATAGAAAGAAGCACAATGATTCTGATTTGTGACTCGATTATCAATCTTCATGTTCAAAATAGAGGTTTGGTGGAAGGGATGGAGTTTTTTAAGATGATCAAGATGGATCGAAAACCAGATTCTGTCATTTATGTGATTCTGTTATTATGTCTGCCTAATTAGGAGAAATAAGCCTGGGGATAGAACTCCACGGATGTCAACTGTGAAGAAATGGAGGATTCATTTGACTATGTTTGGTTCATAAAATTTGAAGGAAAATGCAAGGGAAAGAAAATACAAAAGAAAAGTAGAAGGAAAATAAAAAATTAGATTAAAAGTTGATAAATTATTTTTTTGTTACTTCAAACTCATTTTATTTATTTTAACTCATCTATATAAAAATTAAATAATTTAAAAATACATAAGTTTTTAATTAGTTTTAATTATATTTTATTTTCTTTGATATTTTTCATAGAACAACCAAATATGAAAAAATAATTTTCCTTTGCATTTTTTTTTCTTTCCTTAATATTTTCCGGGAACCAAACATAACCTTAGTTTTTTTTTTTGTTATCCAAAATTAGTAAATAAAGAAAATAAATATTAGATTTAAAATGAATAAATTATTTTTTATGTCATACTTCAAACTCATTTTACTTTTTTTTTTCTTTGACATAAATATTAAATAATTTAAATATATATTAATTTCTAACTAATTTAATTGTAATTGAACTTTTTTTTTTTTTCACATTTTTCATAAAAAAAAAAAAAAACTAAATATGATAAAACCATTTTCTTTAACATTATTTTTCTGAGGTTATATTTGGTTCTGAGAAAGTATTATGAAAAGAAAAAAAATGTTTAAAAAAGTTATTTTCTCATGTTTAATTGATCTATAGAAAATACTGTAGAAATTAAAATGTAATTAAAATTTATACATTTTAAATTTATTTTATCTATAATATAATGAAAAAAAAATAAATGAAATGAGTTTAAAAAATTATAAATCTATTTTTTTTACTCACTTTTCATTTCTTTATACTTTTACTTTCTATTTTCTTTCTTTGGCATTTCTTGTTATGCAAGGGAAGACACCTAGTAGCACAAACTGTATCTTGAGACGTACCAAATATGCTATGTTTGTTATGTGGGAATTGGGAATAAAAATAAATATTTTATTTTCATTTATATGATTTTAATTATTGTGTTTAAATACACCTAAGAATATAAAGTTTGATTTATTCTTTGTTTTCATTTCAATATTTGATAGCAATAGGAATATGAATGGATAAATAAATAAATTGACAATAATACTTTTACTTCTAATTTATTTTTTTTTTTAAAGAATATTAGTTAAGAATTTTCTTTTTGATTAGATAATATTAAGAAAAATAAATTAATATTTACTTAATTATAAAAAATCATAAAAATCTAATGAAAATGTAATAATAAAATAATAATTTTAAGATATTATATATCATTGAAGAGAATCAAAATATTCTTTTTGGAGATCAAGCTATTGGAATTAGTTTTTATTTCATTATTTAACTTATCTAAATATAGTAATTGATGAGAAATAAAAGAGATGCCGATTTCCGCTCTTTATTCCCTGGTACCAAATATGAATGTATTTATTGTTGATATAAAAGATTGGCCACTATATTGATAATCATCTTTGTTTGCTCTTCATTTGTCCATTTCTTGTTGTGGAAGTTATGACATCTTTTGGCCTGCAATTTTGTAATTTTCTGTTGAAGTTATGATATCTCTGCAAAATGCACCATTACTGTTCATGACCATGTTCTACTGAATACAGAAATAAAATGATATTCAATCCATTTTCCTGCTGAAATGAAATTTTCTGTTGCAGAAACAAACAGCACAGCTGGGGATAAGGCTCTGTGAATGATTACAAAAGGGGTTCTTCATTAGAGGAAACAAGACGAGTGGCAGAGCTAGGCCCCATTTATGTTGATTCCGAAGACAACTATTTGAAGATTGCTCCTGCACACAAACACACATTGATATGAAATATGATATGATCATTTGATTCTTATTCGTTCTACTCTATAAACCCCAGGGCTTCATTTGGATGATGCTGCTGCTAATGCCGCGATGGCAGCGGCATCAAGAAGGGCTTGGAACTTGACAATCATTTTGTCTCGAGGTGGCCAGTTGTCTTTAATGATTGAAGCATCCGCTAAATCCTGCATCCATGCTGACAACAATGGAAACTTCTCCTCATCCACAATTTTCAGCCCAACAATCTCTTCCAATATGCTGATCGAGTTATCAAGCCAACCCAAGGCAAGATCAACAAACCCTATCTTTCCCTTCAACTCTTCCTCCAAGAACCTGAGGTTCTCCATGGCTGGAACCATGGCTTCCTCCTGCTCTTTCCCTTGCTTCGTAAGGACACTCCGAATTGATGTCAAAACCTGCATCAAAAACAAATCAATATCAAACCACAAGGCCTTTGATTCTGAAGCTGTTTCGCGAAGGAAAGGCTTGTAAGATCCACCTTATCGTCGCCAAATTTTGCCCAGAAACGAGCCATGGCTCTCTCATAAGCTCTTCAGGCAACAAGGGGGCTTGCTTCCATGTCTCATCAATGTATTCCAGAATGACAAGTGATTCAACGATGGGTTTTCCATTATGTATAAGCACAGGAACCTGTTTGTTAACGGGATTATAGTGGAGAAGTGAAGGGCTTTTGTTGGGGAGATTTTCAAATATTGTTTCATACTCTATGCCTTCGATTTTGAGAGCCCAAACAATCCTCAGAGCACAAGAACTTGACCATGTTCTGAAAAGTTTCACTTCTCCTGCCATACTGCTTTGATGTCTGCAAAAGAAATGGGACTTGGGGTCCTTTTTTTATACACTTACGGGTGATGGCATTTTCATAATATGTTCCTCTATCTTAATGATATATCTAAATGGAGCCTTGTCGTTTTGTGAATCT